>NC_084578.2:19585000-19762500 GCF_033978685.3 Nerophis lumbriciformis | reverse complement strand
TTTGAAGCGTGGCTTTATCTGCACCACAATTCATCTGCATGAGTACTCACCACATATCTTCATAAACGAAGCAAAGTAAGCAACACCCGCGCAACACACACAAGTCAAATCCGATCCATTTGCACAGTAAATGTCAGCGAATGTTGCCTAAAAGGTACTGTTAGGTTTATTCTATTATATTATATTGTCAAACTTTTTTCGCCAGGTAGCACCTCAGAAAACACTTGGTGCTCCAAGTACCACCATAATGACCGACATTACAATACAGTAGCATAGTAGGCCTAAGTCTTCGTTAAAAACAAGGCAGAGATTTAAGTTAACAAGTATATTTTTGGCCACTGTAACAGTGCACACAGTTTGAACAGAAACACTGTGTTTGAATATAGGAAACAAATCAAGTATACCACTAGATCGGGGGTCAGCAACCCGCATGCGGCTCTTTAGCGCCGCCCTATTGGCTACCTGGAGAATTTTTAAACAATGATTGATAGAAAAAGATGCGGGAAAATAATTGTTTTTGTTTTAGTATATTTTTTTACACAAACCTTCCCATTTGTTAGAAAGCCCACTGTTTAATATGTTTGTGTGTATGCTTCACTGATGAGAATATTTGGTGAACATCGTGTTGTCCTACTAGTTTTGGCGGTTCTTGAACTCACCATAGTGTGGACTGTGACGCAACAGTTTATTTACTCTTTCTTTTTCTCATTTTGTCCACCAAAAGTTTCATGCTGTGCGTGAATGCACAAAAAATGCTTTTTCTTGATGTTATTGACTTGCTGGATTGCTAACATGCTATTTAGGCTAGCCGTATGTACATATTGCATCATTATGCCTCATTTGTAGGTATATTTGAGTTCATTTATTATCATTTACTTTTGTCCTCTTTGTATATCATTTAGTTTTGCATGTCTCATGACACAATTTCTGTGTGGTATATTGACTGCATTTCAGATAGTTGTTTGTGTGCCATGTTGTTCCAGACCACAGCAAACATTACCAAGCTTGCCAACGATTGTAATAAATCTATCAAAAGAAGACAGCCTGCCGTTTCCTTTAACTTGGACACACGCATCTATACCTTTGGCCATTAAAAGCCAGTCATTTCCAGGAGTTATGTCTCTTTCTGAGTAGCCTCTGATTTACTAATGGTTTCTAATGTTGTAAAAATGTGTAGAATAAATATTACATTTCCACATTTCAGTCAACGAAGATTCGCTTTAGCCTGTAACACATAGTCATTTTGATATTAGGCTAATATAACTAATATAGACACTTACATCATGTGTTGCCTTCATTATAAGACTTATATATGACATTTAAAGTTATTTTGATAGTAGGCTATTATAGCTAATATAGACCGTTGCGTCATGTGTTGCCTTCATTATAACACTTATATACAACTTTTAAAGTTTATTTGATAGTAGGCTATTATAGTTAATAGACATTTTCTTCATGTGTTGCCTTCATTTTAACACTTAAGTTAAACTTTTAAAGTTATTTTGATAGTAGGCTAATTATAGCTAATATAGACACTTATGTCATGTGTTGCCTTTACTATAAGACTTATATAGGACTTTTAAAGTTATTTTTGATATTAGGCTAATATAACTAATATAGACACTTACGTCATGTGTTGCCTTCATTATAAGACTTATAAACGACTTTTAAAGTTACTTTGATAGTAGGCTATTATAGCTAATATAGACACTTACGTCATGTGTTGCCTTCATTATAAGACTTATATAGGACTTTTAAAGTTATTTTGATAGTAGGCTACTATAGCTAATATAGACACGTCATGTGTTGCCTTCATTATAACACTTATATACGACTTTTAAAGTTATTTTGATAGTAGGCTATTATAGCTAATATAGACACGTGTGTCATATGTTGCCTTCATTATAACACTTATATACAACTTTTTAAGTTATTTTGATAGTAGGCTATTATAGCTAATAGACATTTTCTTCATGTGTTGCCGTCATTATAAGACTTATATACAACGTTTAAAGTTATTTTGATAGTAGGCTATTATAGCTAATATAGACACTTGCATCATGTGTTGCCTTCATTATAACACTTATACAAGACTTTTAGGTTATTTTGATAGTAGGCCTTTATAGCTAATATAGACACGTACATCATGTGTTGCCTTCATTCTAAGACTTATATAGGACTTTTAAAGTTATTTTGATGATAGACTATTATAGCTAATATAGACACGTCATGTGTTGTCTTCATCATAACACTCATATATGACTTTTAAAGTTATTTTGATAGTAGGCGATTATAGCTATTATAAACACTTACGTCATGTGTTGCTTTCATTCTAACACTTATAAAATACTTTTAAGTTATTTTGATAGTAGGCCATTATAGCTAATATAGACACTTACGTCATGTGTTGCCTTCATTATAACACTTATATACAACTTTTAAAGTTATTTTGATAGTAGGCTATTATAGCTAATATAGACACTTACGTCATGTGTTGCCTTCATTATAAGACTTATGTAGGACTTTTAAAGTTATTTTGATAGTGGGCTATTATAGCTAATATAGACACTTACGTCATGTGTTGCCTTCATTATAAGACGTATATAGGACTTTTAAAGTTATTTTGATAGTAGGCTATTATAGCTAATATAGACACTTGCGTCATGTGTTGCCTTCATTATAACACTTATATAAGACTTTTAAGTTATTTTGATAGTACGCCATTATAGCTAATATAGACACTTACGTCATGTGTTGCCTTCGTTGTAACACTTATGTACGACTTTTAAAGTTATTTTGATAGTAGGCTATTATAGCTAATATAGACACTTGCTTCATGTGTTGCCTTCATTATAAGACTTATATACGACTTTTAAAGTTACTTTGATAGTAGGCTATTATAGCTAATATAGACACTTGCATCATGTGTTGTCTTCATTATAACACTTATATACGGCTTTTAATTTTTTTGCGGCTCTAGACATTTTTTTTTTTGTTGTATTTTGGGTCCAATATGGCTCTTTCAACGTTTTGGGTTGCCGACCACTGCACTAGATGGAGCCCGTACCAGAATGTGAGAATCACTCTTCTATTGTATTATTTTACATTATTTTCTCTTCTGTACTATCAGGGACTGGACAGTTAAATCCGTGCACGTGCATCCTCGTTGGGTGGCCTGTGGCGGGGAGCTGAGGCATCACCTCCTCCTGAATTACCTCATAAATATCACCGTCCCCCCTACCCCCCGAACACCCTGAGCCAAACAAAAGGTTACGTGTTCATGTGGATTCGTGCAAATTAGAAAAACGCCTCTATCTTAAGAGCATGATGAGTTACATTGCGCAGGCTTAATGACATGGTGTGTATTAAACTTGCTTACCCTCCCCGTTTCTTTTTCTGTTTTTGTCTCCCACTCTCATAATTACGATCATGAGTCAATCCCCAGACAAGCCCTTTGTGTAAGCAACATCTCAGCACAAGATTGATAGTTGATGGGAGAAGAGTTCACACAAACGGACAACTATTACAGTGTCGGATTACCTAAAAGTCCCTCGATCTTGTTATCCTTCACTGTCTCTCCCTTCTCGCCTTTAATTCGCCTCCCTTGTCGCTCATTCTTCCTGCTTTGGCCCACTTGTTTAACAAACGGAAGGTTTTAGCGTGATTGACTCCAGTGTTTATTCTTCAGGTGAGCACACAGGTACAGTAAATTCAAGTGGACCACCTCGACTTCCATGCAGAACAGGGGTGTAAAAGTCAAGGCCTGTGGGCCAGATTCCCGCAAAGCCCCCGCCGGTTCCCCCTCGGCAGTGTCGGATAAACCCGCGTCGCCACTGAGAACCGCGCGGATATTCCCCTTTCCTACGGGCCGTGAACGCACCCCTATGCATTGTGTCACCAAATGAATTATCTATGGCCCCCGGGATGATATTTTATCAGTATTAGAACCGGCCCGCAGGCCACAGCCGCCTGCTGCTGTTTTGCACGCACCAATACTCCATCAGTGTTGGCGCTAGGAATTTTCAAAATAGGGTCCCAGGGACCCCATTAAGTCATTAAAATGGGGTACCTTAGTACATTTTTGGGGTCCCACTTTTTTGTAACAGTTTTGAATACAAATGATAAGTGTATGAATTATCCTGTTGTATCTCACATTCTATATTATGTTTTGGAAAAAGGTTGCCATAAACGTTACTTGATTTCTTTAAAAAAACAAAAAACAAATAATGTTTACTCATATGTACATTTATTCAGTTATAATCATTCATGGACTTTCTCCTTTCCTTCATGGATCTAAACTTTACCGCTGCTTTTCTATATTTTTATTGTAATATTTTCCAAATGTGTTTGTTCTTTTTTTGGGCAAAGTATGACAAAATCAAACAATCTGAAGTTTTCTTTATTTTTGTGTTTTAATGCCATGATTCCAATAGTCCGGCCCGCGTGTGCACAGGTTTCCTGCATGCGGCCCCTGAACTAAAATGAGTTTGAGACCTCGGATGTAGAAAAAAAAATCAGTCTCTGACAGATTCTCGGAAATTGCTGTGGCAACCTGTTATTATTGCTCTATGTGAGGTAGGGTTGTATGGTATACCGGTACTAATAAAGTATTGCGGTACTAATCAACTCAAATTGGTACTACACCACCTTTGAAAAATAGCTGTACCATTCCTTCATCTGAATGCTGGGCGAGGCGCATGATGTTAAGTGTGTCAAAACGCACACGCAAAGTGCATACAATCAACAACATCGTGGTGGGGAAGAATGGCAAAAAACTACAATTCTACTGGTTAATGTTACGGTTCATACACCTGCCGCCTCTCACTTTGCTGTGCGCTCCGCTGAGCGCACCTCGGGACACGCCCACGGGCGTTCCTCTCCTGCTGCGGCTGCGTCTGCGCAATCACTGTGCAATCAACACACCTGACGCTGATGAGAATCCTGCCTTCATAAGCCAGCGTGTCCTGCATTCCAGTGCCAGAACGTAGCTACTTGTACTCGTACAGTAAGCCTCTCACGTGTCTCGCTTCTTTGTCCATGTACTTCCTCGCTCTTTGTGTTTCCCCTCCGTCGTGCTCACTGTGTCTTGTCTTGTGTCGTCATCCAGCAACCCTTCGTCATCCCCTGGTTTCGAGCTGTGTGTCTCGTCTCCCTGGATCCCCTCTGGACTCTCTGCTGCCTTCCTGGATCTCGACCTCATGCCTGCCTTTGGACCACGACACCTCGCTCTAGCCCCGGACCTCCCTGCCTGTCCTGGACCTCTGAGGCTGCCTTGCCCTTTCTGGACTTCCGCACCGATCTCAACACGCACCTTCAACACCACCTTTGAACACTCCTCATATACCTGCTACACATACTCACACCTTATACATTTGGTTTAAACACACACTTCACATATATTTGTGTATTTCAATAAACACGCTGCAAGCTAACGACGTACCTGCCTCCGTGACGTCTCCTTCTCCCACTGTACTGTTACTCGGAATGACGAGGTCGTCGATTAGTTACAACTGGGTCACTTTATTTATACTTGCCACAGGGCACAACCGGACATCCACCATGCTATTAACACTTCCTAACTTGCCCACTCACTTACTCATGGTCACTCACCCCACATACTGCCATTCTTAAAGGGGCACACACACACATAGGCTACTCTCACAACAGCTGCTTTAAAACACCCCTCGCCAAATGTGGTGATTAGTATTACCACCTTTGCTTCAAACTTAGGTAAACATTTAAATAATAAGCATTCAGATCTGCACAAGGAGTTATAAAGACTGACAGGTAATGATGTAGTTGCTACACCTTTCCAGCTGTTCGGCTCCCATGCAGACCGTAGTCGAGGAGCACAGGGCAGACATTCCTTCCAGGGCGGATGATTCGGGGATGTCGATACGTGTTAATCTGCTTGCTTTATTATTAGTTTTGCAGGACTCAACTGGACCCGTTCATCACTCTACTGCACAGTGCACGCGCTACTCTCTTTACTTGCCCACTCACTCATTGAGGTCACCCAGGCAACACTGCCATTCTCGCAAACACACATACGCTACTCTCATAAGTTAACTATATCTCCCCTGCTGTGCACATGTAGATACGTAGACGCGCACACAGCTGCTTGGCTTGATGCCAAATATTAGCAGAGTTAAGACCGCCCAATTAGAAAGAAATTATTAAATGTTGTAACAAAATCCTACAATTTTTGTTTTATCTTTAACAATGTGTTTTATACCTGCTACCTGGCTGTGTACATGTATCCATAGTTTTGTTTTTAGTACTTAATTAATAATTAATAATTGTATTATTCTTAAAGCACAGACCAGGAGTGGCAACCATAAATCATGAATGATTTAATATAATGTCAGTAAAACTTTCGGGAACATATTCTAAGTAACAAAGACTTAATTTAGAGTTATTTGAACAGTAGGGGAACATTTTGTAAGTAACAAAGACTTAATTTAGAGTTATTTGGTTAGGGTTAGGGTTAGGGTTAGAGGGTTAGAGTTAGGGCTAGGGTTAGAGGGTTAGGGTTAGTAATGGTGATTATGTTCCCATACTGAAGTGGTACCAAACTTTCTGTAATATAGGACATTGTAAATTGTTCTTTGAGAGCAACAAGAATAGCCCAATGTGTTTAATGCCCTTTAATTTATATTTTAACCTTCTAAAAGTGTTCTATGACTGTGAGTGTTAAGATTTTATTTTAAAACAAAGCCAAAATTGAGATTCTTCGTAGTTCCCTTTATTTGGAAAAGTATCGAAAGGTATGGAAAAGTATCGATACACATTTTGGTACCGGTACCGGTACTAAATTATTGTTTTTTTTTGTTGTTTTTTGTCCTGTCCAGCTTCACAGGCAAATCATATAGTTGATGGAGATGCCCATATCGGCTGTTCAGATCAATACAAATACCAATAGAAATAGCGCTATTGATAATGAACAAAACCAATAATTTACCTCTATTATCAACAATACAGTTGTTCAAATGCAACAATACATATACGTAATAATAACTAGAGATACAAAAGAATGCAGACAAATATAGGGGAAGAAAGAGAAGCAACGTATATTAACCTTGTAGATTGTTATAGTATCAAATAGGTTTGGCTTTGTCAGTGTGCCATGTGTTACCCATTTTCCCCTATAGCAACAACGTTAATATATGTTTGATGAAACGTGATTACAGTATATGCATGAGTGTATGTATGCATATGTACTTGTATACGTACATAATGTGTATATGTATGTTTGTACAGTGAATGTATATATACAGTATGTGTATATGTATGTTTGTACCGTGAATGTATATGTACAGTATGTGTATATGTATGTTTGTACAGTGAATGTGCGTGTGGATGTACGGACTTTGAGTATGTACGTTTGTAGGTATGTACTGTATTTGTGTATGCATGTGGGAGCGTAGGTACCTATGTATGTATGTATGTGAGTATATGTGTATTTGTATGTACAATATATTTGACTCCCAGTGTGTGTGGGAGCCAGAGTACGGCCCCAGCCACCCACAGAGACCAACCCACAAACAGCAGGTGTGGCGCCCAGGGAACCACGGACCACCGGCCCCAAGCAGCCAGGCAGGCCAGCAACAGGAACCCCAGAGCCAGGCCCACCGTGCCGCTCGTAAGAGCCAGCAGCAGGCCGCAGACAGACGTGCCCGGCAGAGGACAAGGCACGAGAGAAGCAGGGGACAGCCAGCCTTCAAGCCAGCGAAAGACCACACCCCACACGGGCAGAAAGGCGGGGCGCCCCGCCCGGGGTGACCAGAGACTCCCCGCAACCGGACGGGAAGACCGACCCCGCCCCACCAGCAACCGGGCCCCCACGAGCCCATGCCCCACCCCCGGAGACCACGGCGCGGCCCGCCCCAGGCCACTCCACCCAAGATGGCCGCCGCAGGTAGTTACGAAGGACAACCAATCAGATGCGTTTTCTTGTGAGACAAGGAAGTTTAATTTCTCACGGCGAAAACAATAATGTATGAATTGAATATGTTCCACATCATAATGTGTGTACACTTGGGAGAAAGTGAGGGGACACTTTTTTTTTCAACACTATATAATGCCATCAGCAGGCGAGTCATCATCGCATCTATACAACTGTGAGTTAAAGCTATGTGTATTTGCTGCTTCCGGTTCTCCTGCGTTCATAAGTATAATCGATAAAGGCATGCATCGTAACTCCGTTTCACAACACATACATACCGGCTTTGCCAGAGACGTAGCATAAAAATAGAAAAAGTGCCCGAAATAAATTTATTGTCATTGACCATTGTATGCGTCATACATCATTCCTGACCATATCATCATGCTACTTTTGTGTTATACAAATGCTTTGCAGGTGGTCTAAATAAAGGTGCTTGCAAATAAACCTTAACGAGTCCTTATCTTTTATACTTCATATTTTAGTTGACTAAATTTACTGTAATTTTAGCTCACTAAAATGTTGTGTAATTTTAATTACTAAAACTGGCCTAAATCAAATCATTTCAGTTGACCAAAATTATACTATAACTCTTAAAACATTTTTGTCAAAAGACAATAACTAAAACTAAATTGAAAACTGATGTCAAAATGAACACTGGTGTAACCACGAAAGCAACAGAAAAACCCTCATAACGCTACTTGGGTTTTCGTGTTTCACGGTTGCCTTTTCAGACCACTAAAATAGTGCTCTAAAAGTTACTTATTACTTAAAGTTTAAGTTTGGGATTAACTGCGCATAATATTTCCAGAGCCCATAAAAGTCTGCAGGCCCTACAGCGTTTTCTACTCGGGCTCTAGGACTCTCGGATACCCTACTGGCAAAAGTTAGATATGCCACCTCAGCGGAAGCATTGAAGTCCTACCTTAAAACTCTTTTATATACTCTGGCTTTTGGATAGATCCCTTTTTTAGACCAGTTGACCTGCCGCTTATCTTTTCTGTTTTCCTTCTCCTGCATGACGAGGTGGCCACAGATGTTCATTTGTCTACATGAAAAAACATATGACCCTCATATATTATTTTATCTGTGGTCCCTTCTCAAGGTTTTTTCTTTTTCCTATCCTATGCTTTTGGAGTTATTCCTTTCCCAGATGTGGGTTCAGCCCAGGGGATGTTGTTGTGGTTTGCGAAGCCCTTTGGGGCACTTGTGATTAAGGGCGACACAATAAACTTTGATTGATTGATTGATTGATTAATTGATTGATATGGTGAAAACAAAGCAACAAATGAATGAGAACATCTTTGACTGTGTTGGGAAGAGCTTCCCAAACATTATTTGATTTCCATTACACTCTGTCACGACTTGATCAAGGGAGTTTGCTTTTCCAGGATGCAACGGAAAGTTGGCACGGGCGAGACGGGAATGGAGGTACATGATTTATTTATATTTATATAAAAAAAGGAATAAATGAAAGCGCGCACAGTGGCGTAGAATAAACTATGAAAAAACAAAAAGACTATAAACATGGAACCAAAACTTACTTTGACAAGGGAGTGAAAAGACAGAAACTAAACAAAACATGACTTAAAACAAAACATGATAATACAGACATGACAGAGCCCCTCCCTTAAGGACAGATACCAGATGTCCAAGAAAAAAAACTTAACAAAAGTCATGGGAGGGCGGGAGGGGGACATGGCGGTGGGTCGCCAGACCACGTGTCCCCGTATTCACCGGGGCAGAGTTAGGTGGCGGCGGCGAGTGGAACGCCGCTGCAGCAGGCGAGGTGGGCGCCCAGGGAATGGCCACATTCGTGGCCGACTGGGAGGTGGGCGCACTTGGCGTGGCGGGCGACCAGGTAGCGGCCATATCCGTGGCCGACGAGGAGGCAGGCGCGTCGTCATCGTGGCAGGCGTGGCTTGGCGTGGTAAGTCAGGCGGCGAAGCTCGGCGTGGCGCGTCAGGCGGCGAAGCTCGGCGTGGCGCGTCAGGCAGCGAAGCTCGGCGTGGGTCTTGGTATAGGTCTTGGTCTTGGCGTGGGTCTTGGTCTTGGCATGGCAGGTCTTGGTCTTGGCATGGCGGGTCTTGGTCTTGGCATGGCGGGTCTTGGTCTTGGCATGGCAGGTCTTGGTCTTGGTCTAGGTCTTGGCATGGCGGGTCTTGGTCTTGGTCTAGGTCTTGGCATGGCGGGTCTTGGTCTTGGCATGGCGGGTTTGGTCTTGGCATGGCGGGTCTTGGTCTTGGTCTTGGCATGGCGCGTCTTGGTCTTGGTCTTGGTCTTGGCATGGCGGGTCTTGGTCTAGGTCTTGGCATGGCGGGTCTTGGTCTTGGTCTTGGTCTTGGCATGGCGGGTCTTGGTCTTGGCGTGGAGGGTCTTGGTCTTGGACTTGGCGTGGAGGGTCTTGGTCTTGGACTTGGCGTGGAGGGTCTTGGACTTGGCGTGGAGGGTCTTGGTCTTGGACTTGGCGTGGAGGGTCTTGGTCTTGACATGGAGCTGGTGCTAGCCTTGGTGCGGCGACAGGTGCTAGCCGTGGAGCTGCGACAGGTGCTAGCCTTGGAGCAGCGACAGGTGCTAGCCGTGGCTCTGGTGCTAGCCTTGGCGCTAGCCGTGGTGCAGCTACTGGTGCTAGCCGTGAAGCAGCGACAGGTGCTAGCCGTGGCTCTGGTGCTAGCCTTGGCGCTAGCCGTGGTGCAGCTACTGGTGCTAGCCGTGGAGCAACGACAGGTTCTAGCCGTGGCTCTGGTGCTAGCCTTGGCGCTAGCCGTGGTGCAGCTACTGGTGCTAGCCGTGGAGCAACGACAGGTGCTAGCCGTGGCTCTGGTGCTAGCCTTGGCGCTAGCCGTGGTGCAGCTACTGGTGCTAGCCTTGGTGCAGGTGGAGGTGGTCTAGCTGGGGGTTGCGGCTTGGCATGGTAAAAGACTGGTGAGGGCGGTCGTGCTGGAGGCTGTGGCTTAACGGGTCGGAAGACTGGTGAGGGCGGTCGTGCTGGAGGCTGTGGCTTGACAGGTCGGAAGACTGGTGGTGGCGGCCGTGAGGGAGGCTGTGGCTTGACATGGTGATGCTGAGCCACCCCACCTGAACATTTCCCAGCCCTAGCCCCCCCCCTCAAGGGGTGGATACCAGACGCGCTCCCTGCGGTCTGGAACTCTCTGTAGGGGTGGGCGGAGGAGGGCAGAAACTTCCCCATTAAATTGTCCAAATTGTCTTTTTTGTACTCGGGATTGAGTGGGTGAAAAAAAATTGTTTTGTGTCTTGGGTGTGGCTTGAGTCCTGGGGAGCGGGGAATCAAAAGAAAAAGAATTCAGAAAAAAAAAATCCTGGTCTTTGACGTCATCCGGGCGAAGCCGGGCTGGCTGCTGCTTGCTTCCGCCCGGAGGGGGAGGGGCATGTGGGAGCGGCGTGTCCTGCAGGCTCGCGGAAGTTCTACCTGACGTCCTTCGTCGGGAGCCGCGCTTCCGCGGCTGAGGTGACGCTGTGTCGTCCTGGGACCAAATGAAGTCTCTGTACTCCACGGAGGAGTAGCGCAGAGTTTCCTCCTCCATCGCGCACAGGACTGCCCAAGAAGCCTCGTCCAAAATGTCCAACTCGGCCAACTTAGGTGCGGAAAAGCGGGTCTGCTGACGACCTACTGTCACGACTTGATCAAGGGAGTTTGCTTTTCCAGGATGCAACGGAAAGTTGGCACGGGCGAGACGGGAATGGAGGTACATGATTTATTTATATTTATCAAAAAAAAGGAATAAATGAAAGCGCGCACAGTGGCGGAGAAAAAACTATGAAAAAACAAAAAGACTATAAACATGGAACCAAAACTTACTTTGACAAGGGAGTGAAAAGACAGAAACTAAACAAAACATGACTTAAAACAAAACATGATAATACAGACATGACACACTAAGTGTGTTCAGCTGTTATGTCTGCAAAAGGTTGCTAGTTTGATGAGTCAAAAATGATGACACAAATCGTTTGACTAAAGGATTCCAGGAATACATTTGAACATTGAAATGATGATTTACTAAACAGACACATCAAAAAATGGGACCGGCTTGACAGACTTATTTTAATAGTTTGTTTTACAAGGTCTAAGGATGGACATGGAAACACAACCAGGTTTATGATGATGATTGTTTGATCTGTGATGGTCATTCACTTAGCAAGTTAACATGACTAGCAATCAAACCAATGCAATCAATTTGAAAACTGTGCACAGTGAGATGTTTATGTATTTCATTTAGCATTCATAACTATATCAGACTCAGTGGTACTTACATCCACTGCTGTGTAAGCCACACCAGTGTAGTTGCCAGTGCACGGGAAGACCAGCATGTGGCCATTCATGCATGTGATCCAGACTGAGGCCGAGTACTCCAGGTCGATGACTGCTCGTCCCACCGACAACTCAACGCTCACAGTCTTTCCTGCCGGGACTTTCACACTAACCTCATCTGATTCTGTTATGGTCTCCACATGGCTCATTGAGTTGGAGTGCTCCGCTCCCACGGTCAAGCTGAACTCACTAGACACCTCCACCAGCTTTGGGATCCCTGCTGAAACGGTCACGCTGATGGTGGACTCAATCTTGTTGGTGGTGCTCCAGGTGGTTTTCTTGGTCACAGATCTGCTGTACGTACATTTCTGCTCTTGAGCCTCACTAGTGTTGTTGCGATATGCTACCGATTTGATGTATTCTTTCGACACCTGGATCAAACAAACACAGAAAAACACAAAAAGATGCATATTGTATTGTATTGTATAGTGACTGAGATAAGCCACAAGTAGCACCACTCACCTGGGGTTTGTACATGGCCAGGCCGGAATAGGTCAAGTTGGTCAGCACAGACGACTTGATGGGACTGATGAAGTGGAATCCCATACAGTCGATGTCATGGCCGTGTCTCCCTACCAAGCCCAGGCAGACGCCAGACCCCACGTCAATAGAATACTCGGTCTTCATGGGCCAGCCATTCATGTGCTCAAAGAATTCGCGTCCAGAACTGGTCCATAGTCTGATGCCACCGAGGCGTGACCCGGCACCGTTGCCCCACAGGGATAGCTTGGTGATGAGCTCGCCAGGGTTGAAGGTAAACTCTTTGAAAGTGCTTGCTCTCCCAAAAGTCGCCACGCGCCCGTCGGTCAGTTCGGCCCGCACGGCGTGGATCTGCCAGCCTCCCACTGCCACTCCAATCTTCTTGAGGGTGGCACCATTGTTAAAACCATCGAAAGTAAATGGATCTCCTCCATTTCCACCAATGAGATGAAGCTTAGTCGACATGTTTGATAGCCTGAAACAGAAATGTTCTTAAACATATTCAGATTTACTGGACTTCCTGATGATTTGTAAGGATGTTAATTTGTGTCTTTATTACAAAAGCTTGTTTTATGTAACTGAATTTTTATCTTTTTTTGCTAACGTGGATATTGCACCCCCCAATTCGTCACGTTTCATGTGTCATGTAAACCGTTAAGAATGGGTCCATATGATTGATTGCCATATGCTCCATATGCATTGGCATACATTGGTTATATGATCTATTGCAGGTGTGCCCCAAAATGTTTGCCTCCTAGGGCCAAAGTGAAAATGTGCCATTGGTCCATGGGCCAAACAGCCGGATTTTTATCATGCAACAGCAACACAAGTGAGGAATTTAGTCTCATACCGCCATCCATCCATCCATTTTCTACCGCTTGAGGTAGCAGTAGTGGGGCAGTATAAGTACCCGGGAGTCCATTTGAACAGCAGACTGGACTGGAAGGACAACTGCAAAGCTGTTTACCAGAAGGGCATAAGCAGACTCTTTTTCCTGAGGAAGCTTAGGTCCTTTAATGTGTGCAGCAAGCTGTTGGAGATATTTTATCAGTCTGTTGTGGCCAGTGCCCTGTACTTTGCAGTGGTTTGCTGGAGTAATAACACCAGCAACAGGGACTCAAACCGAATTGATAAACTGATCGGGAAAGCCGGCCAAACTATTGGCATGCAGTTAGAGGGGTTTGTGTCAGTGAGGGACAGGAGGCCACTGGACAAACTGCTGGCCATCATGGACAATCCTGTCCACCCACTCCACCTGACAATTGAGGGACAGCGGAGTTCATACTCCAACAGGCTCCTTCAGCTTTCTTCCCGCACTGTGCGATTCAAGAACTCCTTCATTCCGCACTCCATCCAGCTGTATAATCACTCGCCATACAGCAATAGATGATATATGCCTATTACCTGACACCTTCTATGTCAGCTACTTATCTTTGTTTTTAATGTCTATGTACCAGTCTTATAGTCGTTGGGTTCTTTCTTGGACCAATATCACCACGCGACACACTTCGGCTGTGGATTTACAATTGTCTTTTATTTTTGTTTTATTTTTCTCAGTTTCTGATGCTTTTTAGCAGTCTCTATCTTGGTCCTCTTTCTGTGCTTTTCAGCACCATGTGTGTCGCGCGTCCACTCCCCGTCAGACACGCCCCTCATGCTCTCCAGTGCTGCTAATAAACAGACAGGTGATTAGATAACTCGCTCCAGCTGAGATATCTCCTCACCTGTCAGTTGCTTCACAGCCGGCTCCTGCACAGCCCCTGCCCACAGGGAACGCGTGGACCACGCCCCTTCCACATGCCTCCACCGCCAGATTCAGGCCGGTCAGCCGTCCGGCCGTGCCCACTCCCCCCCGTAGAGGGGCGAGAGAGGAAGTCGGCTACGGCCATCTGCGTCCCCGGCTGGTGGACCACCCGGAAGTTGTAGGGTTGCAGCGCAAGGTACCACCGGGTGATCCGTGCGTTGGCATCCTTCATGCGGTGGAGCCATTGGAGCGGTTTGTGATCCGAGCAGAGACTGAAGGCGCGCCACAACAAGTAGTACCGGAGGGCCTCGACCGCCCACCGGATGGCGAGGCACTCCCTCTCCACCGCACTGTACCTCGCTTCCCGGTCCGAAAGCTTTCGGCTGATGTACAAGATGGGGCAGTCGAAGTCCTCCACCCGCTGGGACAGCACTGCCCCCAGTCCCCGGCCTGACGCGACCGCCTGCAGACAGAAAGGGATGGTGAAGTCAGGCATGCGCAGTACCGGCTCCTCGCTGAGTGCTGATTTTACCTGTTCGAACACCCGCTGGCACTGCTCCGTCCACTGGACCAGCTCTTGCGCACCTTTTCGGGTGAGGTCAGTCAGTGGGCTGGTCAGGTCTGCAAACCGGGGAATAAACCGCCGGTAATACCCTGCCATATCCAAAATCTGCCTCACCTCTTTTTTCGTCTTGGGGGGCTTGTCTACCTGTGGCCGCACCTGCCCCCCACCAAGTGGTACCCCAGATACTGTACCTCCCTCCGGCCAACCGCGCACTTCGCCGGGTTGGCCGCCGCATGTGATCTTCCCACCTGCTACTCTGGATGATAACATCATCCAGGTATGCCGCTGCGTATGCCGCTGCGTATGCCGCTGCGTATGCCGCGTGAAGGCGCAGCATCCGGTCCATGAGGCGCTGGAACGTGTCGGGTGCACCAAACAAACCGAACGGAAGTGTCACGAACTGGTATAAACCTTCCGGAGTGGAAAAGGCGTTTTTTTTTTTCCCCCGAGACTCTGGTGATAAGGGAATCTGCCAGCAGCCCTTGGTTAAATCCAGTGTTGTGAAAAAACGAGCAGTGCCTAGCCGATCCAGGAGCTCGTCGACCCGAGGCATTGGGTACACGTCGAAACGTGATATTTCATTCACCTTGCAGTAATCCACACAGAAGCGCACAGACCCATCCTTCTTCCCCACCAGAACGATGGGGCTGCACCACACACTGTGGGATTCTGCTATTACCCCCAATTCCAACATGGATTTTAATTCTTCCTGAACTACTTTGCGCTTGTGTTCGGGGAGTCTGTATGGCCGAGATGGCACCGTAACACCCGGGCTGGTCTCAATATGATGTTGAATGAGGTTCGTGGGGCCGGGCCGAGAGGAGAACACATCAGATAAGCACCGCTGCAGCTTAGCAACATCCGCTTTCTGCGCTAATGTGAGCTGGTCGTCACAGGGCAGGGGAGGGGGAGGGGAAGAGCGCGGGACCTCTGGCCCCAACTCCTCCTCCTCCTCCCTCACTACCGTCACCATGCCTTCAGTAGGTTTAGATGGTAAATTTGTGTGCCTCCACCCCGGTCCGAGCGCCGAACCTCGTAGTCCACATCACCCACTTGCCGTGTAACATCAAAAGGACCTTGCCAGCGCGCAAGTAATTTGAAGCTGGAGGTTGGGAGTAATACAAGCACTTTTTCTCCCGGTGAAAATTTTCAAAGCTGGGTCCCCTTGTTATACGTGCGCTGCTGCCGTTGCTGGGCGCGGAGCAAATTCTCGCGTGACAAGTGCCCCACCGTGTGGAGTTTTGCTCGCATGTCCATAACGTACTGAATTTCGTTTTTACTGGAGCTTGAACCCTTCTCCCAGCTTTCCTTAATTAGGTCCAGCACTCCGTGCGGCCTTCTGCCGTATAATAGCTCGAAAGGCGCAAAACCTACGGAGGCCTGAGGTACCTCCCGCATCGCAAACATTAGGGGATCCAGCCATTTATCCCAATTTGGTTAGTCCTTGTGCGTGAACTTACGGATCATGGTTTTCAGCATTTTATTTAACTGCTCCACCAGCCCATCTGTTTGTGGGTGGTACACACTGGTGCGGATCGCATTAATTCCCAGTAACCCATATAGTGCCTTTAACTTGGGTGACATAAAGGACGTGCCTTGGTCCGTCAGAATCTCTTTCGGGATTCCGACTCGGGAGATGAACTGAAACAGAGCTTGCGCAACACTCTTGGCAGAGATGGAGCGCAGGGGCACTGCTTCAGGATAGCGCGTTGCGTATTCCACTAGAACTAACACAAAGCAATATCCCCGTGTGCTCGGGTGAAATGGTCCGATGAGGTCAATCCCAATTCTCTCGAATGGGACCTCCATGAGCGATAATGAGCGCAAGGGCGCCTTCGGGATGGCCGCCGGATTCACCAGCTGGCAATCCGGGCAGGCAGCACACCACCGGCGCACGTCTGCCTGGATGCCCGGCCAATAGAATCGGACCATGACCCGATTGAGTGTTTTATTGTACCCCATGTGGCCAGACATGGGATTACAATGCGCTGCCTGGACGATCATTTCCCGGCGGTGTTTTGGCACCAACAACTGGGTGGATTCCTCTCCCGTTTGAGTGTCACGGCTCACTCTGTATAACCTATCTCTAATAATTGAAAAGTGGGGGAATACCCACGCTTTACCCGGGCGCACAAGCTGACCATCGATGTAATCCACCTGGTCCCAGGCCGAGCGCAGAGTTTCATCACGGGACTGCTCAAGGGGAAAATCCTCCGTCGGGTGCCAACGGGTGTCCGGAGGGGGCTTCCCGCAGAGCTCCCGCCGGTTCCTGCTCGGCAGTGCCGGATGAACCCGCGTCGCCACTGAGAACTGCGCGGATATTCCTCTGTCCTACTGTCCATGAACACACCCCCACAAATTGTGTCACAAGCTGGTGAAACCCCGGCCAATTTGTCCCTAAAATTATGGGGTGCGTCAAGTGCAGGCTTACGGCAACCTTAACCCTATGCTTTTGTACCTTATACCAAATCTCTACTGGCACAATAGGACACGCGTGCACATCCCCATGTATACACCTAATTCGCCCCTGTGTCGCGTGCCTCAACGCCTCGGGCCGAACCAGGTTCTGGTGGATCATGGACTGTTTTCAGCCCGAATCTACCATGGCCCGGTATGTACTCCCTTGTACCCTTACCAGGACGCAATACGTCTCCCCTGGATCGGGGGAGGGCGCTGGAGGGCCGGCATCCCGCGTCACCTGACTCACCTTCATCATGGAGCACTCTCGTCTCACATGACCGGGCTGGCCGCACCTCCAGCACGCCTGCCCTGGTGTTCGAGGTGCCGTCTGCGGGGGAGGCCCCCTCTCAGCAGAGTCGGTACCCTGGAAATAAGGAGCAGAAGAGAGATGATATCCCCCCCTTTGATGAGACTGGTGGGTGTAGTGTCTTGGGCCGTGGGGGCATGTGCGAGGCGGTAACCTGCTCGCGGGTCGAGGCCTCCTCCGCCGGGCGGGGCTGTGGCTCTGGGGTCGCTGTCTCCTCGCCGTGGACGAGTCGTCCGCGCGGGACCGGTGTGGGTCGTTCCGCCGTCTTAGGAGTCGCCCCCTCCCTATGGACCGCCAGGTGGTCCTCTGTCCAGGTCACCGCCGACGTCAGGTCCCGCGGCCGGTGGTACCGTACCCACGCCGAGATTCGTGCTGGTATGGACTCGAGAAACTGCCCCAGCCGCATGGCTTGGAATCGGCGTCGGTGGTCCTCTACAGAGCTGCCGACCCGGTCCAGTATGGCTCGCCGGAGATCCGCAAATTGGACTCTGGAGGCCGCCGGCAGGCTCAGCGCCGCCCGCTGTGCCTCCCCTCTAGGAGCAGCAGCAGCCTCACCCCCCACTCTTCTTCAGGCCAGTCGCATGCCGCTGCCGTGGCCTCAAAAATGTCTATGTACGCCTGGGGGTCTTCTGCTTCCGACAAGCGCTTCATGGAGGTGTGCGCTTTCATTGTCGCTGCCCCTCCCACCCTACTCATCAGCACCTGCAGGATGTCCAGCTGCTGCCGACTCGCCGCCGACACCTCCGCCAACACTCGCCCAAGTGCCTCCAGGGGAGTTGGAGCCGACATTTTTCTTTCTTCCTTTTTTTTTTTTTTTTTCCTTTGGTCCAAACCTGGTTGGGCGCCAATTGTACCAGTCTTCTGGTCGCTGGGTTCTTTCTTGGACCAATATCATCACGCGACACCTTTCGGCTGTGGATTTACAATTGTCTTTTATTTTTGTTTTATTTTTCTCAGTTTCTGATGCTTTTTAGCAGTCTCTATCTTGGTCCTCTTTCTGTGCTTTTCAGCACCATGTGTGTCACGCGTCCACTCCCCGTCAGACACCCCCTCATGCTCTCCGACGCTGCTAATAAAGAGACAGGTGATTAGATAACTCATTCCAGCTGAGATATCTCCTCACCTGTCAGTTGCTTCACAGCCAGCTCCTGCACACGCCCTGCCCACAGGGAACGCGTGGACCACACCCCTTCCACAGTCTATTTTCTATTGTCTGCTGGATCTACTCTCTATTTTATGCTGCTGCTGTCACATATACTGTAATATTGTACATGGTATTTGTTATATATTGTATATATGTTATAGACATAATATAATATATCTGTATATATAATATACTGTACACATATTATGTATATATTCGTATATATTGTATATATATGTTATATTTTATATCGCTATATTTAGTCTGTTTATACCTGTATTGTCCTTTCCATCCATACACTTTCCATCATTGTAACTGAGCTACTGTGTTGAACAATTTCCCTTGTAGATCATTAAAGTTTGTCTAAGTCTAAGTCTAAGTCTTGAGCATTACGGGGTCGCGGGGGGTGCTGGAGCCTAACCCAACTGCACACAGGCAGAAGGCGGGGTAGACCCTGGACAAGTCGCCACCTCATCGCAGGGCCAGCACAGATAGACAGACGACATTCACACTAATTTTCACACACTAGGGACCATTTAGTGTTGCCAATCAACCTATCCCCAGGTGCATGTCTTTGGAGGTGGGAGGGAACCCACGGAGTCACTGGGAGAACATGCAAACTTTACACAGAAAGATCCTGAGCCCAGTATCAAACCCAAGACCTTTGTAGTGTGAGGCACACATACTAACCCCAGTACCACCGTGCTGCCCATACTGCCATATATAAAGTAATTATAAGGTAGCAAAGATGGTCAGGTTCAGTAGATGGCAACTAGTTAGCCTGTAAAAAAAAATATATAGATTTTACGGTAAAAAAAAACAAAAACTGACTGCTCAGTCTTTAGAATTTGACCGTAAATGTTATTGTTTTTTATACCAAATTACTATAAATTGGAAAACTGTACCACTGTTGATTTTATGTTAAAATTCTACTGACTGAGCAGTGAGTTTTTTTTACTGTGAAAATATTGCCCCAAGTGGAGGAGTCCAAGTACCTCGGACACTGTATCTATATGTTGTGGTGAAGAAGGAGCTGAGCCGGAAGGCAAAGCTCTCAATTTACCGGTCAATCTACGTTCCTATCTTCACCTACGACCATGAGCTTTGGGCTATGACCGAAAAGACAAAATCACAGGTACAAGTGGCCAAAATTAGTGTCCTCCGTTGGGTGGCGGGGCTCTCCCTTAGAGATAGGGTGAGAAGCTCTGTCATCCGAGAGGAGCTCAAAGTAAAGCCACAGCTCCTCCACATCGAGAGGAGCCAGATTAGGTGGTTCGGGCATCTAATCAGGATGCCACCCGGAAGCATACCTGGGGAGGTGTTGAGGGCACGTCCGACCCAGGACACGTTGGGAAGACTATGTCTCCCGGCTAGCCTGGGAACGCCCCGGGCGGAGCTGGACAAAGTGGCTGGGGAGAGGGAATTCTGGGCTTCCCTGCTTAGACTGCTGCTTCCGCGACCCGACCTCGGATAAGCGGAATAAAATGGATGCATGGCCATTTTTTTTTTACAGCGCATTAATGCAAATTGAATAGTGTTACCAATTTTACTTTTGCAGTATTTTTTTTTTTAGCTGCTGTTTTTTTACAGAAAAATCTACTGTATTTTATTTTATATTTTACAGTGCATTAATCTAAATTGAAAACAGATATTTTCATAGGAAAAACCTAGCAACTGATCTGCTACTTTTTCCACCGTAAAATCCACGATCCCTGTTTTTACAGTGCATTACTGGAAATGGAAAAATTATACTTCCGATGATTTTACAGTACATTTCTGGCAAATGAGCTGCCAGTAAATCTAGTGACTGTTTTTTACAGTGTAGCCTTGCAGACATGCTATCAATGGTTGTGCAGCTTTAAAGAAGTCTGTGTGAATATTAGGGTTGTGACTCTTTGGGCACCTAACGATTCCATCCCTTTCCGGTTCCTGGGTTGACGATTGGATTCAGAATCTATTCTGGATTCAGAATCCATTCTGTTTTCAACACGATTCTCGATTTAAACTGATTTTTGCAATGCTAATGAAATTTTTTCAAAACAGGTTACAGGTTAGAAAAGCTATTTCTGGTTGCATGGAGATGGCCTAAAAACATATTGATTCTTATTAAAAAAAAAAATAAAATACAAATTGTAATCAATTTCTGAAAATTATGAATTAATTTAGAATCGGGATGAATGAGAATCTCAATTTGAATTTGTTCACCTCTAATGAATATGTATTGACTGAGATCGGTAGGTCGTGAGTTCAAACCCCGGTTGAGTCATACCAAAGACTATAAAAATGGGAACCATTACCTCCCTGTTTGGCACTCAGGGTTGGAATTGGGGGTTAAATCACCAACAAATTATTCCTGGGCGCGGCCGTTGCTGCTGCTCACTGCTGCTGCCCACTGCTACCCTCACCTCCCAGGGGGTGAACAACGGTATGGGTCAAATGCAGAGGACAAATTTCACTACACCTAGTGTGTGTGTGACAATTACCCAAACATTTATCTGCAGGTGTCCTGACGAAGACCAGAAGGCGGGCCCAAATTACACAAGGTTTAAGTACTTTAACTTTAACTATGTACAAAGCAGATCATGATTGAGGGTATGGTGGCGTGGCTCGGTTGCTAGAGTGACCGTACCAGCAACTTGAGGGTTCCAGGTTCGAGTCCCGTTGTTGTGTCCACTGGTTTAAATGTAGCTTAAATGCGTGGACAGCACCTTTTAGCTCTTATTTCCAAAATTGTGTACACTACTGAATTGGGGTCTTATGGCCGCTTATGTGGACACTTATACTGCCACCTGGTGGTGTCAGAAGAGTATAATGAAATTTGGAAAACGAAGTGTAAAAATAAGAATTAGCACATCACTAAACATGAAGTACACGTTTGTGTACTTATGGACTAAGTACTTCATATAAAAAGATGATTCTTAGTTTTTATTCTAATTAGGGTCCAATAAGCCCAAATAGCAAAGAGAAATAAAACAAAGCATGTAAACAAACAGCTTGGGCCTTAAGAGGTTAAGCTGTTACACTATGTAAAGCGCTTTGAGTCACTAGAGAAAAAGTAGTATATGAATATAATTTACTTCACTTACAAAACAATAAAGGACACACGTTTAATCATCGGATGTTCTTCTGAAGTCAGAACATTTTGAATTTGGTGCACTTAATGCACAAAACCAAACCAGGATAGACTAGAAAGGTTGGTAGCAGGAACAGACTATGTATCATCTATGCATACTCACAAGTTGAAGAGTGGAGAGATGATATAAATCCGGGAAGAAGTGCAAGGACTCTGTACAGATTAATGATGAAACCTTTTATCGGCAATGAGGTTGGAGTGGCCAAACCACCTGGGATTCTGTTGAATCTGATAGGCTAGGAAGCTGAGGATGGAGCCCAAGGGGGGAAGGTCTTAGAGCAGACCTATATTTAAGACATTAGCTTCTGGCCAAGAAAGGAATCGAGAAACAAGGTGTAAATATTAAATGTCTACATTCCAATAACTCATACATTCCAAATAATAGAACAGGAAACAGATCTGGGCAATAACAAGGTCAATCTAAACACATTCAAATTCAAAGTCTCTGTGATATAGTTTACGATCAGAAACTATGATAAACTTACTAAGTTCCCATAAAGGGTGACACCACGTTTATGTGCTATTTTAAATATTTATGAATTTATTTGATCCAAATGTAAAGTTGTTATCATTCATCGTATTTTTGCACTGCAGCGCTGGTAGAAAAGAGCATTTATTCTTGTGTGTAAATGTACTGTATACACTCTGACAATGACCATAAAGGAAGATTGAACTTTGAAACTAGATTAGACAAAAGTCAATAATTACAGTGAGGGATAACGGTCTCACATGTTCTGTTCTACATAGTTAATGGCTAAAAGTTAGGGAAAGACTCCACCGAGTCTATTTATTCCAAGCAAAGAAGTTAGATGAATTGTTTTCAACTATGAGCTTAGTTTTTATACCTCATTTTTTAAATTATAAATCACTTTGCTTGCCACTTGCCATTGTTTGAAAAGTGCTATATAAATAACATTTGATTTGATTTGATTTTACATATTTAAAATATAACTAAATATTTTTTTATCATCTTAAGAATACAGCCAGAGGTCACTACATTCTCCCTGAGGGCCACACAAAGATGCTAATGCATGCTTTTATTACGAGTCGTACAGACCAGTGATTTTCAACCATCTAATGGTACGCCAAAGAATCACTTGATTAAAGTACAGTGTTTGTTCTATATTCAAACACAGTGTTACTGTTCAAACTGTGTTTAATGTTACAGTGGTCAAAAATATTAAATACAATTGTTAAATAAAACATCTGCCTTGTTTTTTAATGAATATTCAGGCCTACTACGCTACTCTTGTTTAAATTTTGGTAATTATGTTGCTCATGGAGAGCCAAGTGTTTTATGAAGTGCTACTTGGTGGAAAAAGTTTGGCAACCACTAGTATAGACTATTGTAATGTCTGCTTCCTGGTCTTGCTAAAAACAATATTGCATATTTACAATTAATAATAATAATAATAATAATAGATTGTATTTGTAAAAAGCACTTCAAATTGAGTAAACAATCTCAAAGTGCTACAGTGTATTTAAAAAAGAAATGCAAAGATAATAAAGAAACAAATAAAAAATAAAAACTAGAACAGCCAAATAGCTATAACTAGTATGCATATATCTAAAAAAAAGGCTTTTTTTAAAAAGAAGGGATTTTTAAGCCTTTTTTAAAAGCATCCACAGTCTGAGGTACCCTCGGGTGGTCAGGGAGAGCGTTCCACAGACTGGGAGCGGCGGAGCAGAAAGCCCGGTCTCCCATTGTTCGTAGCTTTGTCCTCGGAGGTTGGAGGAGGTTAGCCTGTCTGGAGCGGAGATGTCGTGTGGAGGATTTGGGGGTGAGTAGTTCTTTAAAGTAGAGGGGGGCATTTCCATGGAGACACTGGTGGGTTTTCGTGTTTCATGGTTGCCTTTTCAAACAACTTAAATAGGGCTCTAAAAGTTACTTATTACTTTAAGTTTAAGTTTGGGATTAACTGCGCATAATATTTCCAGAGCCCATAAAAGTCTGCAGGCCCTACAGTGTTTTCTACTCGGGCTCTAGGACTCTTGAATACACTACTGGTAAAAGTTAGAGGTGCCACCTCAGCGGAAGCATTGAAGTCCTACCTTAAAACTCTTTTATATACTCTAGCTTTTGGATAGATCCCTTTTTTAGACCAGTTGACCTGCCGCTTTTCTTTTCTGCTTTCCTTCTCCTGCATGACAACGTGGCCACAGATTATCTTTGGAGTGGTACCAGACTGGAAGAAGTGCGAGCTGTTCGAAGTTTAACCCAGGGTGGATCACTCTTCTATGCATCAATCGGTGACGTCTCTAAGTTGTTGATTTGTCTACATGAAAAAACATATGACCCTCATACTGTCATGAATGTAATAATTTAATATCCGTGGTCCCTTCTCAAGGTTTTTTTTTTTTTTCCAATCCTGTGCTTTTGGAGTTATTCCTTTCCCAAATGTGTGTTCAGACCAGGGGATGTTGTTGTGGCTTGTGAAGCCCTTCGGGGCACTTGTGATTAAGGGCTACACAATTGATTGATTGATTGATTGATTGATTGATTGATTGATATGGTGAAAACAAAGCAACAAATGAATGGGAACATCTATGACTGTGATGGGAAGAGCTTTCCAAACATTATTTGATTTCCATTACACTAAGTGTGTTCAGCTGTTATGTCTGCAAAAGGTTGCTAGTATGATGATTTAAAAATAATGATACAAATCGTTTGACTAAAGGATTCCAGGAATACATTTGACAATTGAAATGATGATTTACTAAACAGACACATTAAAAAATGGGACAAGCTTGACAGACTTATTTTAATAGTTTGTTTTACAAGGTCTAAGGATGGACATGGAAACACAACCAGGTTTATGATGATGATTGTTTGATCTGTGACGGTCATTCACTTAGCAAGTTAACATGACTAGCAATCAAACCAATGCAATCAATATGAAAACTGTGCACAGTGAGATGTTTATGCATCTCATTCAGCATTCATAACTTTATCAGACTCAGTGGTTCTTACATCCACTGCTGTGTAAGCCACACCAGTGTAGTTGCCAGTGGATGGGAAGACCATCTTGCTGCCATTCATGCATGTGATGCAGACTGAGGCCGAGTACTCCAGGTCGATGACTGCTCGTCCCACCGACAACTCAACGCTCACAGTCTTTCCTGCCGGGACTTTCACACTAACCTCATCTGATTCTGTTATGGTCTCCTCATGGCTCATTGAGTTGGAGTGCTCCGCTCCCACGGTCAAGCTAAACCCACTAGACACCTCCACCAGCTCTGGGATCCCTGCTGAAACGGTCACGCTGACGGTGGACTCAATCTTGTTGGTGGTGCTCCAGGTGGTATTCTTGGTCACAGATCTGCTGTACGTACATTTCTGCTCTTGAGCCTCACTAGTGTTGTTGTGATATGCCACCGATTTGATGTATTCTTTTTTCACCTTGATCAAACAAACACAGAAAAACACAAAAAGATGCATATTGTATAGTTATATAGTGACTGAGATAAGCCACACGTAGCACCACTCACCTGGGGTGTGTACATGGCCAGGCTGGGATAGTCTAAGTTGGTCAGCACAGACGACTTGATGGCAGTGATGAAGAGGAATCCCATACAGTCGATGTCAGCGCCGTGTTTCCCTTCCAAGCCCAGGCAGACTCCAGACCCTACGTCAATAGAGTACTCGGTCTTCAGGGGCCAGCCATTCATGTGCGCGAAGAATTCGCGGCCAGAACTGGTCCATAGTCTGATGCCTCCTAGGCGTGACCCGGCTCCGTTGCCCCACAGGGACAGCTTGGTGATGCGCTCGCCAGGGTTGAAGGTAAACTCATTGAAAGTGTTTCCATTCCCGAAAGTCGCCACGCGCCCGTCGGTCAGTTCGGCCCGCACGGCGTGGATCTGCCAGCCGCCCACTTCCACTCCAATCTTCTTGAGGGTGGCACCATTGTTAAAGCCATCGAAAGAAAATTGACGGCCTCCTCTTCCACCAATGAGATGAAGCGTAGTCGACATGTTTGATAGCCTGAAACAGAAATGATCTTAAACTTAGATTTACTGGACTTCCTGAAGATTTGTATGGAGGTTAATTTGTGTCTTTATAACAAAAGCTTGTTTTATGTAACTGAATTGTTTGCCTTTGAATTTTATGAACTGAATTTTTTGTTTTTTTTACATCAAATTATGCTGACAAATTACATTGAATAAAAATATGTGAGCAAAAGCTGTATTTGAAAAGTATGTAAAAAGTTTTTTGTTTTTTTTTACAGTGCATTACTCTAAATTAAAAACAGATATTTTCATAGGAAAATTCTGGCGACTGAGCTGCTACTTTTCTCACCGTAAAATCCACGTTCCCTGGAAATGGAAAAAATGACACTTCCGATGATTTTACAGTACATTTCTGGCAAATGAGCTTCCAGTAAATCTAATAAAAGCCAGTGAATTTTTTTTTTACAGTGTAGCCTCGCGGACATGCTATCAATGGTTGCGCAGCTTTAAAGGGGAACATTATCACAATTTCAGAAGGGTTAAAACCATTAAAAATCAGGGGCGGCGTGGCGCAGTGGAAGAGTGGCCGTGCGTGACCCGAGGGTCCCTGGTTCAATCCCCACCTAGTACCAACCTCGTCATGTCCGTTGTGTCCTGAGCAAGACACTTCACCCTTGCTCCTGATGGGTGCTGGTTAGCGCCTTGCATGGCAGCTCCCTCCATCAGTGTGTGAATGTGTGTGTGAATGGGTAAATGTGGAAGTAGTGTCAAAGCGCTTTGAGTACCTTGAAGGTAGAAAAGCGCTATACAAGTACAACCCATTTATCATTTATTTATCATTTATTTTATTTTTCGAAGTATTTTTCAAAATTTTACCCATCACGCAATATCCCCCAAAAAAGCTTCAAAGTGCCTGATTTTAACCATCGTTATATACACCCGTCCATTTTCCTGTGACGTCACACAGTGATGCCAATACAAACAAACATGGCGGATAGAACAGCAAGGTATAGCGACATTAGCTCGGATTCAGACTCGGATTTCAGCGGCTTAAGCAATTCAACAGATTACGCATGTATTGAAACGGATGGTTGTAGTGTGGAGGCAGGTAGCGAAAACGAAATTGAAGAAGAAACTGAAGCTATTGAGCCATATTGGTTTGAACCATATGCAAGCGAAACCGACGAAAATGACACGACAGCCAGCGACACGGGAGAAAGCGAGGACGAATTTGGTGATCGCCTTCTAACCATTGATTGGTATGTGTTTGTTTGGCATTAAAGGAAACTAACAACTATGAACTAGGTTTACAGCATATGAAATACATTTGGCAACAACATGCACTTTGAGAGTGCAGACAGCCCATTTCAGGCACGCTAAGAACATATATTTGTCCATGATTTCAGCACTCAGGTTAACCATACCTAAATAGACACAAAATACTGCATTACACAAGACTACCCGAATGTACTCGAATGATTGAAAAAAATAAATGTTTTTAAGCTAAATTATTGGTAAACACAGTTTATGTATAATAATTTACGTAAAACCGCGAGTAATGAATAAAGTTTTCATCAATTAATATATTCTGTAGACATACCCTCATCCGCTCTCTTTTCCTGAAAGCTGATCTGTCCAGTTTTGGAGTTGATGTCAGCATCTGCTTTGAGTGTCGCAGGATATCCACACATTCTTGCCATCTCTGTCGTAGCATAGCTTTTGTCGGTAAAGTGTGCGGAACAAACGACTGACCATTTCGTCGGCTTTCCCTAGAGCCTCGTATTTTGAACAAATTCCGTCCAATTTCTTGCCACTTTCGCATCTTTGGGCCACTGGTGCAACTTGAATCCGTCCCTGTTTGTGTTGTTATACCCTCCGACAACACACCGATGAAAGTGAAAAAATGGCGGATTGCTTCCCTCTCCGAGAGCGAATAATAGAAAGGCGTTTAATTCGCCAAAATTCACCCATTTAGAGTTCGGAAATCGGTTAAAAAAAATATATGGTCTTTTTTCTGCAACATTAAGGTATATATTGACGCTTACATAGGTCTGGTGATAATGTTTCCCTTTAAAGAAGTCAGTGTGAATATTAGGGGTGTGACTCTATGAGCACCTAACGATTCCATCCCATTCCGGTTCCTGGGTTGACGATTGGATTCAGAATCCATTCTGTATTCAACACGATTCTTGATTCAAACTGATTTTTACAATGCTAATGACATTTTTTCAAAACAGGTTACAGGTTAGAAGAGCTATTTCTGGTTGCATGGTGATGGCCTGAAAACGTATTGATTCTTATAAAAAAAATAATGAATACATACAAATTGTATTCGATTTCTGAAAATGATGAATTCATTTAGTTCTTGTCAGGGGTGTCACCACCTCCAAAGTTATGATACTCCCGTATACTAAAGCAATGTCCGATCATTACCTTATAAAATTCGAAGTTCTGACTCATTGTCAACAAGCTAATAATAATAATAACTGCTTTAGCAGCCGCAACATTAATGCTGCCACAACGATGACTTTTGCTGGCCTTCTGCCTTCGGTAATGGCACCATTCCCAAATTATGTGGGCTCTATTGATAACCTCACTAACAACTTTAACCATTGATAGTATAGCACCGCTAAAGCTAAAAAGGGCCCCTAAAAGGCGTACCCCATGGTTTACAGAAGAAACTAGAGCTCGTAAATTCCAAGGGGGGTTCTCATAGTCATTCTCATAGTCATTCACATTGACATCTTACTGGGTTGTGAGTTTTTCCTTGCCCTTAAGTGGGCTCTGAACCAAGGATGTTGTTGTGGTTTACGCAGCCCTTTGAGACACTTGTGATTTAGGGCTATATAAATAAACATTGATTGATTGATCGATTGAATCGGGATGAATGAGAATCTCAATTCGAATGTGAATAGATTTTTGTTCACCCCTAATGAATATGTATTGATTGTTGATAATGTACAAAGCAGATCATGATTGAGGGTGTGGCGGCGTGGCTCAGTTGCTAGAGTGACCCTGCCAGCAACTTAAGGGATCCAGGTTCGAGTCCCGTCGTTGTGTCCTTGGACAAGACACCTTACTCACCTGCTGCCAGTGCCACCCACACTGGTTTAAATGTAGCTTAAAGCTGTTTAAGCTGTTACACTATGTAAAGCACTTTGAGTCACTAGAGAAAACGTGCTATATAAATATAAATTACTTCACTTACAAAACAATAAATGACACAGGTTTAATCACCCAATGTTCTTCTGAAGTCAGAACATTTTGAATTTGGTTTGCACAAAACCAAACCAGAATAGACTAGAATGGTTGGTAGCAGTAACAGACTATGTATCATCTACGACCAGATGTGCATACTCACAAGTTGAAGAGTGGACAGATGATATCAGACCGGGAAGAAGTGCAAGGACTCTGTACAGGTTATGATGAAAACTGGAACTTTTATAGGCAATGAGGTTGGAGTGGCCAAACCACCTGGGATTCTGTTGAATGTGATAGGCTAGGAGGCTGAGGATGGAGCCCAAGGGGGAAGGTCTTAGAGCAGACCTATTTATTTATTTTCTGGCCAAGAAAGGAATCAAGCTACAACGTGTAAATATTAAATATCTACATTCCAATAACACATACATACCAAATAATACAACAGGAAACAGATATGGGCAATAAAAAGGTCAATCTAAACACATTCAGATTCAAAGTCTCTGTGATACAGTTTACAATGAGAAACTATGATACATTTACTAAGTTTCCATAAAGGGTGACACCACGTTTATGTGCTATTTTAACTATTTATGAATTTTTTTGATCCAAATGTAAAGTTTTTATCATTCATCATGTTTTTGCACTGCAGCGCTGGTAGAAAAGAGCATGTATTCTTGTGTCTATATGTACTGTATACACTCTGACAATGACCATAAAGGAACACTTTCCCTTGAAACTAGATTAGACAAAAGTCAATAATATACGTACAGTGACAGATAATGGTCTCACATGTTCTGTTCTATATAGTTAATTGCTAAAAGTTAGGGGAACACTCCGCCAAGTCCATTCATTCCAAACAAAGAAGTTAGATAAATTGTTTTCAACGACGAGCTTAGTTTTTATACCACATTATTTTATTATAAATCACTGGTAGAAAAGAGCATTTATTCTTGTGTCTAAATGTACTGTATACACTCTGACAATGACCATAAAGGAAGATTGCACTTTGAAGCTAGATTAGTCAAAAGTCAATAATATATGTACAGTGAGGGATGACGGTCTCACATGTTCTTTTTCACATAGTTAATGGAGAAAAGTTAGGGAAAGACTCCACCAAGTCCATTTATTCTAAGCAAAGAATTTAGATAAACTATGACTTTAGTTTTTATACCTCATGTTTTTATTATAAATCACTTTGTTTGCCACTTGCCATTGTATGAAAAGTGCTATATAAATAACGTTTGATTTGATTTGATTATACATATTGAAAATATAACTAAATATTTTTTATCAGCGCTATACAAGTATAACCCATTTACCATTTATCATATCATCTTAAGACTACAGTCAGAGGTCACTACATTCTCTCTGAGGGCAACACAAAGATGCCAATGCATGCTTTTATTACGAGTCGTACAGACCAGTGATTATCAAACATCTAATGGTACGCCAAAGAATCACTTGATCAAAGTACAGTGTTTGTTCTACAAACGTACTTAACAAAAAAAGGTGAAATAACTAAAATCATATTTTATATTCTAGTTTCCTCAAAATAGCCACACTGCTTACTGTTTTGCACACTCTTGGCATTCTCTCGATGAGCTTCAAGAGGTAGTCACCTGAAATCGTTTTCACTTCACAGGTATCATAATTGTGATGTCTTCAGTGACAATCTACAATGTAAATAGTCATGAAAGTAAAGAAAACGCATTGAAATGAGAAGGTGTGTGTAAACTTTTGGCCTGTACTGTACATACATATATATATACATATCCACATATACAATGGCAGAGCTTCTCACCCTATCTCTAAGGGAGAGCCCCGCCACCCGGCGGAGGAAACTCATTTCGGCCGCTTGTACCCGTGATCTTGTCCTTTCTGTCATAACCCAAAGCTCATGACCATAGGTGAGGATGGGAACGTAGATCGACCGGTAAATTGAGAGCTTTGCCTTCCGGCTCAGCTCCTTCTTCACCACAACGGATCGATACAGCGTCCGCATTACTGAAGACGCCGCACCGATCCGCCTGTCGATCTCACGATCCACTCATCCCTCACTCGTGAACAAGACTCCAAGGTACTTGAACTCCTCCACTTGGGGCAAGATCTCCTCCCCAACCCGGAGATGGCACTCCACCCTTTTCCGGGCGAGAACCATGGACTCGGACTTGGAGGTGCTGATTCTCATCCCAGTCGCTTCACACTCGGCTGCGAACCGATCCAGTGAGAGCTGAAGATCCTGGCCAGATGACGCCATCAGGACCACATCATCTGCAAAAAGCAGAGACCTAATCCTGCAGCCACCAAACCAGATCCCCTCAACGCCTTGACTGCGCCTAGAAATTCTGTCCATAAAAGTTATGAACAGAATCGGTGACAAAGGGCAGCCTTGGCGGTGTCCAACCCTCACTGGAAACATGTCCGACTTACTGCCGGCAATGCGGACCAAGCTCTGGCACTGAGCATACAGGGAGCGGACTGCCACAATCAGACAGTCCGATACCCCATACTCTCTGAGCACTCCCCACAGGACTTCCCGAGGGACACGGTCGAATGCCTTCTCCAAGTCCACAAAACATATGTAGACTGGTTGGGCAAACTCCCATGCACCCTCAAGGACCCTGCCGAGAGTATAGAGCTGGTCCACAGTTCCACGACCAGGACGAAGACCACACTGTTCCTCCTGAATCCGAGATTCGACTACCCGGCGTAGCCTCCTCTCCAGTACACCTGAATAGACCTTACCGGGAAGGCTGAGGAGTGTGATCCCACGATAGTTAGAACACACCCTCCGGTTCCCCTTCTTAAAGAGAGGAACCACCCCGGTCTGCCAATTCAGAGGTACCGCCCCCAATGTCCACGCGATGCTGCAGAGTCTTGTCAACCAAGACAGCCCCACAGCATCCAGAGCCTTAAGGAACTCCGGGCGGGTCTCATCTACCCCCGGGGCCTTGCCACCGAGGAGCTTTTTAACTACCTCAGCAACCTCAGCCCCAGAAATAGGAGAGCCCACCACAGACTCCCCAGGCACTGCTTCCTCATAGGAAGATGTGTTGGTGGGATTGAGGAGGTCTTCGAAGTATTCCCTCTTCCGATCCACAACATCCGCAGTCGAGGTCAGCAGAACACCATCCTTGCCATACACGGTGTTGATAGTGCACTGCTTCCCCTTCCTGAGGCGGCGGGTGGTGGTTCAGAATTGCTTCGAAGCCGTCCGGAAGTCATTTTCCATGGCTTCCCCGAACTCCTCCCATGTCCGAGTTTTTGCCTCTGCGACCGCTGAAGCCGCACACTGCTTGGCCTGTCGGTACCTGTCCGCTGCCTCAGGAGTCCTATGAGCCAAAAGAACGAAAGGACTCTTTCTTCAGCTTGACGGCATCCCTCACCGCCGGTGTCCACCAACGGGTTCTAGGATTACCGCCACGACAAGCACCAACTACCTTGCGACCACAGCTCCAATCAGCCGCCTCGACAATAGAGGCGCGGAACATGGTCCATTCGGACTCAATGTCCAGCACCTCCCTCGTGACATGTTCAAAGTTCTTCCGGAGGTGGGAATTGAAACTCTCTCTGACAGGAGACTCTGCCAGACGTTCCCAGCAAACCCTCACAATGCGTTTGGGCCTGCCAGGTCTGTCCGGCATCCTCCCCCACCATCGCAGCCAACTCACCACCAGGTGGTGATCGGTAGAAAGCTCCGCCCCTCTCTTCACCCGAGTGTCCAAAACATGAGGCCGCAAATCCGATGACACAACTACAAAGTCGATCATGGAACTGCGGCCTAGAATGTCCTGGTGCCAAGTGCACATATGGACACCCTTATGTTTGAACATGGTGTTCGTTATGGACAATCTGTGACGGGCACAAAAGTCCAATAACAAAACACCGCTCGGGTTCAGATCCGGGCAGCCATTCTTCCCAATCACGCCTCTCCAGGTTTCACTGTCGCTGCCAACATGAGCATTGAAGTCCCCCAGTAGAACGAGGTAATCACCCAAGGGAGCACTCTCAAGTACTCCCTCGAGTGAATCCAAAAAGGGTGGGTACTCTAAACTGCGGTTTGGCGCGTAAGTGCAAACCACAGTCAGGACCCGTACCCCCACCCGAAGGTGGAGGGAAGCTACCCTCTCGTCCACCGGGTTGAACTCCAACGTGCAGGCTCTGAGCCGGGGGGCAACAAGAATTGCCACCCCAGCCCGTCGCCTCTCACTGCCGGCAACGCCAGAGTGGAAGAGAGTCCAGCCCCTCTCGAGAGAACTGGTTCCAGAGCCCTTGCTGTGCGTCGAAGTGAGTCCGACTATATCTAGCCGGAACTTCTCCAACTCGCGCACTAGCTCAGGCTCCTTCCCCCCAGCGAGGTGACGTTCCACGTCCCAAGAGCTAGCTTCTGTAGCCGAGGATCGGACTGCCAATGTCCTGCCTTCGGCTGCCGCCCAGCTCACATCGCACCCGACCTCTATGACCTGCTATGGGTGGTGAGCCCATTGGAGGGGGGACCCACGTTGCCTCTTCGGGCTGTGCCCGGCCGGGCCCCATGGGGACAGGCCCGGCCACCAGGCGCTCGCCATCGTGCCCCACCTCCGGGCCTGGCTCCAGAGGGGGGTCCCGGTGACCCGCGTCCGGGCGAGGGAAATCTGGGTTCTTGGTTTTTATTTTTCATGGAGGTCTTCGAGCTGCTCTTTGTCTGATCCCTCACCTAGGACCAGTTTGTCTTGGGAGACCCTACCAGGGGGCATAGAAACCCCCGGACAACATAGCTCCTAGGATCATTGGGACACGCAAACTCCTCTACCACGTTAAGGTGGCAGCTCAGAGAGGAGGTTTTTGAGCAAATTGATGACTATATACTCACACACACACACACACACACACACACATATCTATATATCTATATATATATGTATATATAGTACAGGCCAAAAGTTTGGACATATCTTCTCATTCAATGCGTTTTTGTTTATTTTCATGACTATTTACATTGTAGATTGTCACTGAAGGCATCACAACTATGAATGAACACATGTGGAGTTATGTACTTAACAAAACGAGGTGAAATAACTGAAAAAAAAGTTTTATATTCTAGTTTCTTCAAAATAGCCACCCTTTGCTCTGATTACTGCCTTGCACACTCTTGGCATTCTCTTCAAGCACACCTGTGAAGTGAAAATCATTTCAGGTGACTACCTCTTGAAGCTCATCGAGAGAATGCCAAGAGTGTGCATTCATATAGATATATATATATATATGTACAGTGTATAGTATATATATAAATATATATATATCCATCCATCCATCCATCATCTTCCGCTTATCCGAGGTTGAGTCGCGGGGGCAGCAGCCTAAGCAGGGAAGCCCAGACTTCCCTCTCCCTAGCCACTTCGTCCAGCTCTTCCCGGGGGACCCAAAGCATTCCCAGGCCAGCCGGGAGACATAGTCTTCCCAACGTGTCCTGGGTCTTCCCCGTGGCCTCCTACCGGTCGGACGTGCCCTAAACACCTCCCCAGGGAGGCGTTCGGGTAGCATCCTGACAAGATGCCTCTCCTCTTGATGTGGAGGAGCAGCGGCTTTACTTTGAGCTCCCCCCGGATAGCAGAGCTTCTCACCCTATCTCCAAGGGTACCCGTGATCTTGTCCTTTCGGTCATAACCCAAAGCTCATGACCATAGGTGAGGATGGGAACGTAGATCGACCGGTAAATTGAGAGCTTTGCCTTCCGGCTCAGCTCCTTCTTCACCACAACGGATCGATACAGCGTCCGCATTACTGAAGACGCCGCACCGATCCGCCTGGTGCGGATATATATATATATATATATATATATATATATATATATATATATATATATATATATATATATATATATATATATATATATATATATATATATCAGTGACATGCGGTGAGGATCACGGCTGGTGAGGCACTGACTTCATCACAGTCAGATTTACAAACATATGAACCCTAAAGAGTATCTTATTCACCATGTGATTGGCAGCAGTTAACGGGTTATGTTTAAAAGCTCATACGGTTGGAATTGGGGGTTAAATCACCAAAAATGATTCCCGGGCGCGGCGCCGCTGCTGCCCACTGCTCCCCACTGCTCCCCTCACCTCCCAGGGGGTGATCAAGGGGATGGGTCAAATGCAGAGGACAAATTTCACCACACCTAGTGAGTGTGACAATCATTGGTATTTTAACTTAACTTTAACTTTACACATACAAACTGTAGCACACAAAAAAGCACATTTAATTAAAAAAAAACTTTTATTATGGTCTTACCTTTACTTATAAATGAAGTCCATGCGCCGCTCCTTTTGAACAAAAGCATCGATAATTTGTGTATAGAAGTCTTCCTTATCTTTCTTCAGTTTTAAAAGTCTCTCTGTCTCGATGGAGATCTTCCTTTAATTATTACCTCCTGCTTCAATTGAAAGTCCAGTTTAGAAAACGGATTTATTTTAGATATGTAATCCTCCATGTTAAAGTCCAGGCAAGAGGAAAAAATAAACAATCGCTGCTAACTGTTGCTGCTTGTTGTCACTTCTTCTGCAGCCGTGTAGTCGCAAGAATGATCTCTGGGATCACTACCGCCCGCTACCACCAGGAGGCGGGATTACTGCGAGCCTCACACAGTGCGTCTTCGCAGCAGTTTTATGATTGCTCAGCACAAGAAATACTTTACACACGTACAGTTGTTGACAAAATACACTGTACATTATATACCTCAGCTAACTAAACTATGGAAATGTATAATATAATTCATTAGCGCCTTGCATGGCAGCTCCCGAAATCAGTGTGTGAATGTGTGTGTGAATGGGTGAATGTGGAAATACTGTCAAAGCGCTTTGAGTACCTTGAAGGTAGAAAAGCGCTATACAAGTATAACCCATTTATCATTTATGTATCATTATATAGCAATACGGTCTCACTGCACAGCAGGCCAGCAGTTAGCCGAGTCATTGCGCAATCCATGGTGAGGCTCAACTCAGTGACGTGCCTCAACTGGCTGCTGACTCACCGCAAGTCTCTTCTCAGTATTTGAACGGCAAATGTGAAAATTCAGCGATTTTGAATAAAAATAATCTAAAACTGGTGAAGTTAAATGGAAAATAACTTTATAGTACAATCATTGGATACATATAACAATTTAATACTTTTTTTTTCTTTTTACATTTTTTTTCATTCCATGATGGCACGTGAGGCCCCGCCTCACCTGCCTCCCCTGACTGCACGTCACTGTTATATATATATATATATATATATATATATATATATATATATATATATATATATATATATATATATATATATGTATATATATATATATATATATATATACAGTATATATATATATATATATATATATATATATATGACTGCTGTGACATAGATTACTGTAATAAATTGTATATCACTCAAAAGTGTTGATTCCAACCTTTGACATACTTCCTACAGTTCAAGACTTACGGTAATTTGAAAACAGCGCTGCACATCATAATGGCGGCTACAGCTTCGATCTTAAAGGTCTAAAACAATTATTTGGAAACACACTTTCCGTATTTTGCCCATGTCTGTGCTAAACCGATCTAAATCACTCGATAAGGACATGTTGATTCACAGCTAAATAAAAGTTCAACATAAAAAAGTATAATTGTATCCATAAAGTAACTCAGTCCGTCCAAATAGAACCAGCAAACGCATGCAGAGCACGACAACATGATCAGCTACTGAAGTGACCCTAGTGGTTGTGGCCCGAAACAACCGCATAGAGTGTTTTTGCCAGGGGCCGGCCATGCATGAACGTCACCACACGTCATTGGTGTTTTCCAATTTTAGATACATTTAGGACAGCATGGTGATGGTTTGGTGATGTTTGCATGTCCTCCCCATGTTGGTTTCGGTCTTCTTTTAGTCGGTAGGCTACTCCGGTTTCTTTGTAAAAACACATGTTAGGGTAAATAAAAATGGTGACACACTGACAAAGTGGTACCACACCTTTTGTAAAAATAAAAAAAAACATACTGTATAATATACAGTAACATGGCTGTGCACTTTGAGGGCTCATAAACAAAGCAAACATCATCACACAAATATATGTTTACCCCTTTGATGTAATATTTCCATTTGCTATCCTGGTCTGCAAAAACAGAAGGAAGCCTTAAAAAGTGCTTAGTTGTACTTTACTTTATCTGCGGGGGAAAAAATATTGTATATAACCTGATTTCCAGAGCTCTTTGACTAACCTCTTTATGCCTGAAACTAAACTGCCACACATCACCGTGCAACAAATTCCTGAAAAATGAGAACGTGCGTCAACTTGTTGAGCGCAAACTTATACAGGTTTTTTTTTTTTTTGGCCCTAGTTTTTTTTTCATTTTCATAGTGTAATTAGTGCATATATTGGTATTTAATGATTGGTTCATGTGTATTTGTTAAATACGTCCTTTTTACTTTTCTACTTATCCAACTTTTTATACTTATATTTGAAATATGTTCTTCTGCATGATATGGAAGTGACAAATCATGAGCTTAGTGTGATTTTTTTTAATTATCCTTGTTTTTAAACTGGAACTAAAGACCTACCTCACTTCAAATCTGGTATCTAATATGATTGGAATACTTTTTTTTTGTTATTATTATTTGTTTTAGCTCCGTAGTATGCAGCTGCTAATTTTAATACTGAAATATATTTGTTTAATATATTTTGTAAAGAGAATGCACTATATTGCCAAAAGTATTTGTCCTAATCACTTGGCCCGGTATATAAAATCAAGCACTTAGGCATTCTACAAACATTTGTGAAAGAATGGGCCGCTCTCAGTGATTTCCAGCGTGGAACTGTCATAGGATGCCACCTGTGCAACAAATCCAGTCGTGAAATTTCCTCTCTCCTAAATATTCCAAAGTCAACTTTATTATAAGAAAAGTGAAGAGTTTGGGAACAACAGCAAGTCAGCCACCAAGTGGTAGTCCACGTAAACTGACAGAGAGGGGTCAGCGGAAGCTGCAGGGCATAGTGCAAAGACTTTCTGCACAGTCAGTTGCTACAGAGCTCCAAACTTCATGTGACCTTCCAATTAGCCCATGTACAGTACGCAGAGAGCTTCATGGAATGCATCTAAGCAAGGGGTGTCAAACTCAAATACAGAGTGGGCCAAAATTTAAAACTGAACAAAGCCGCGGGCCAAGGTTGAACAAATTAACCATTTAATAGGGACCCAAACAAGGTTTGCATTGAATATTGAACAAGCAAGGCTTATATAACTTGATAGTGACATGCAAAATCGAGTTTCAAATAATAATAATAATAATAAAAAAATATCAATGGCATATCAAATACAATTTAAATAAAAATTGAATGCCTCTCTTCTATTTGCAGCCTTCTGAGGTAAATATCAACATTAACTTTTTCCACCGGCTAATAAATTTGAAAATAAAATAACAATGAATAAACCAACCATTCAGGAATTTAAACTGCTCAGTTTGCAACACACTGATCTAATCTGATGTGCCCAAGCCAGATACCTGGCATATTTTCTTGGATGCTAGTTCATTAATGTTGGGGCTCAGGCTTTGAGCTGAGGCAACCTTCATTATTGAACAAATGTGTTCATCAGTCATTATATCTTGTAGTCCACCCAGACCACAGTTTTGGGGGCGTGCCTTAAAGGCACTGCTTTTAACGTCCTCTACGAGCTGTCATCACGTCCGCTTTTCATCCATTCTAACAACGTGCCGGCCCAGTCACAAGATTTGTGCGTCTTCTGTACGCACACACGTGAATGCAACACATACTTGATCAACAGCGATACAGTTTACACTGAGGGTGGCCGTATAAACAACTTTAACACTGTTAGAAATATACACCACACTGTGAATCCACACCAAACAAGAATGCTTGTATATAATCGGCGGGCCAGCTCTAGTGTTAATGTGATATCGCCTCAGGGGTCAAGTGAAATTACACGGCCGGCCAATTTTGGCCCACGGGCCAGAGTTTGAGACCCATGATCTAAGCCATACATCACCAAGTCCAATGCAAAATGTGGGATGCAGTGGTGTGATGCAGTGGTCCCCAACCTTTTTGTAACTGCGGACCGGTCAACGCTTGAAAATTTGTCCCACGGGCCGGGGGGGGGAATGGTATTTTATTTGTATTTTATTTTATTTATTTATTTTGTCATAACAAAATACAATCATGCGTGCTTACGGACGGTATCCCTGCAGACTGTATTGATCTGTATTGATGTATAAAGTAGGAACCAGAAATATTAATAACAGAAAGAAACAACCCTTTTGTGTGAATGAGTGTAAATGGGGGAGGGAGGTTTTTTGGGTTGGTGCACTAATTGTAAGTGTATCTTGTGTTTTTTATGTTGATAAAATTATGTTAATAAAAAAAAATTAAAAAATTTTTTTACCAATCGATCCACGGACCGGTTGGGGACCACTGGTGTAAAGCACGTTGCCACTGGACTCTACAACAGTGGAGACGCGTTCTCTGGAGTGATGAATCACGCTTTTCCATCTGGCAATCTGATTAACCAGTCTGGGTTTGGAGGTTGCCAGGAGAACGCTACATGTCAGACTGCATTGTGCCGAGTGTGAAATTTGGTGGAGGAGGAATTATGGTGTGGGGTTGGTTTTTCAGGAGTTGGGCTTGGCCCCTTAGTTTCAGTGAAAGGAACTTTGAATGCTCCAGGATACCAAAACATTTTGGACAATTCCAATGGAATGGCACTTTTTTTAAAGTTCATATGTGAGCAAAGGCAGGTGGACAAATACTTTTGGCAATATAGTTTAAATATTTTTCAAGAATAAAATATACAATCCATATACTCATAAACATAAAAATAAGCACAGGCGTGATTATGGATGACAAATAAGTTTGGCTTTCGTTTGTTTTGACTATTTCTAAAGATGTGAAATATTATTGGAATTATATTTGTCATGTGGTTTATTTTGACCAATATGTTTATTTTTTTTTTAAGTAGGTCAGTCAGTAGTAGGACAGATGAATTGATAGTGAATATATGTATAATTTTTAATGATTTATTTCAATATTTGTCTTTCTCAGGATGCAATAAAAATTCAAACTTCATCTTTAATGATTGTTAAAAAGCAAACATTTTTAATTTTAGAATTTACATCCACAAGGTCCGAATTATAATTAGGTTTGAACATAATATACATCAGTTGGTATGATAAGTGGTGCTGAAGGTTTCAGAATGTCTTTTACATGACAAGGTGCAGCTCTACAAACTTCTCATTCGTGATCCCGATTGACTGCAGCTGGTGGTTTCTCTTTGGCGGTACAAAAGGGTAACGGCCCCTCCCGTACGCAGGGCCCTGCGTAGGAAGGGGCAAATAATACACAATTTGATAAATAAATACATCTTTGCATAATAACTTAAATGTGTTGTTAATTATTTATATTTGGAATTAAACACAAGACTGTATTATTAAATGTGAATTGTTTATATTTATTGTAAAATGACATGTAATTATTTCATAATGTTATTTTTTTTTTTTCCATTTGTTGATTATCTAATTATTTCACAATTTAATTATTGATTTCATGATTTATTTAATGATTTAAATGACTAATGACACATTTAGGTCATCATAACTTTATTTAAGCAATTTTGTCCCATTTGGTCATTGTCAGTGTTTAATAAAATGTATTTTATCTGTCAAAGTCAGTGGGCGGATCCTAACCTTGTTGGTTACCCGGAAGTATGAAGGAAGGCAAGATTGTTTTATAAACATATCCGCCATGCCTCCATGGTTTGATTTCAAATTTTCGGGACTTATCAAGATCCCAAGTACACAAAAACAGCTACCAATAGGTGAGAAAAGGTGGTTTTGCATAATGGGTCTCCTTTAAGGTCTCAATTTAGCCAGGGTATTAGATACTGATTGAGGGTATTAGATACTGATTGATTAACCAATAGTCAGATCAAGCAAAATGGGAAGAAGGTACAAGGGAGAGAATGGTTGATTTACACAAGTTAGGAAAGTTTTTTGAGCCATTTCTGAATTGATTTACAGGCTGTTCTCGTGTTAAAACGTTTTGTGTTATCATTATGCGTTTGTGTAAGCTACTATAGTTATTAATACTGTGCAAAAAGGAAAAGATAAGTAGTTATCTGCACGCTGTAGGAGAGCATATCTTTACACTGAGTAAGTACTTTTCCCCCTTTATTATGTCTCTGTATGTATTATTTGGATCGCCCGTAAATTTGAGAACATTAATAATATTTTTTTTAATTTTCATAACCTATTAGGATATACAGTCGTGGTCAAATGTTTACATACACTTGTAAAGAACATAATGTCATGGCTGTCTTGAGTTTCCAATCATTTGTACAACTCTTATTTTTTGTATGATAGAGTGATTGGAGCACATACTTGTTGGTCACAAAAAACATTCATGAAATTTGGTTCTTTTATGAATTTATTATGGGTCTACTGAAAATGTGACCAAATCTGCTGGGTCAAAAGTATACATACAGCAATGTTAAAGGGGAACATTATCACCAGACCTATGTAAGCGTCAATATATACCTTGATGTTGCAAAAAAAGACCATATATATTTTTTAACCGATTTCCGAACTCTAAATGAGTGAATTTTGGCGAATTAAACGCCTTTCTATTATTCGCTCTCGGAGCGATGACGTCACAACGTGAACTCGCATCGGGAAGCAATCCGCCATTTTCTCAAACACCGGGTCAAAACAGCTCTGTTATTTTCCGTTTTTCGACTGTTTTACATACCTTGAAGACATCATGCCTCGTCGGTGTGTTGTCGGAGGGTGTAACAACACAAACAGGGACGGATTCAAGTTGCACCAGTGGCCCAAAGATGCGAAAGTGGCAAGAAATTGGACGTTTGTTCCGCACACTTTACCGACGAAAGCTATGCTACGACAGAGATGGCAAGAATGTGTGGATATCCTGCGACACTCAAATCAGATGCATTTCCAACGATAAAGTCAAAGAAATCTGCCGCGAGACCCCCATTGAATCTGCCGGAGTGTGTGAGCAATTCAGGGACAAAGGGTCTCGGTAGCACGGCAAGAAATGGCGGCAGTTTGTTCCCGCAGACGAACGAGCTAAACCCCCTGGATGTCTTGGCTCACACCGTCCCAAGATGATCAAGAGAAGAATATCGACCCTAGCTTCCCTGGCCTGCTGACATGAGGGTATGTCTGCAGAATATATTAATTGATGAAAATTGGGCTGTCTGCACTCTCAAAGTGCATGTTGTTGCCAAATGTATTTCATATGCTGTAAACCTAGTTCATAGTTGTTAGTTTCCTTTAATGCCAAACAAATACCTACCAATCGTTGGTTAGAAGGTGATCGGCAAATTTGTCCTCGCTTTCTCCCGTGTCGCTGGCTGTCGTGTCGTTTTCGTCGGTTTTGCTTGCATACGGTTCAAACCGATATGGCTCAATAGCTTCAGTTTCTTCTTCAATTTCGTTTTCGCTACCTGCCTCCACACTACAACTATCCGTTTCAATACATGCGTAATCTGTTGAATCGCTTAAGCCGCTGAAATCCGAGTCCGAATCTGAGCTAATGTCGCTATAGCTTGCTCTTCTTTCCGCCATGTGTGTTTGTGTTGGCTTCACTATGTGACATCACAGGAAAATGGACGGGTGTATATAACGATGGTTAAAATCAGGCACTTTGAAGCTTTTTTTAGGGATATTGCGTGATGGGTAAAATTTTGAAAAAAAACTTCGAAAAATATAATAAGCCACTGGGAACTGATTTGTAATGGTTTTAACAATTCTGAAATTGTGATAATGTTCCCCTTTAATATTTGGTCCCTTGGCAAGTTCCACTGCAATAAGGCGCTTTTGGTAGCCATCCATGAGCTTCTGGCAAGCTTCTGGGTGAATTTTTGACCACTCCTCTTGACAACATTGGTGCAGTTCAGCTAAATTTATTGGTTTTCTGACATGAACTTGTTTCTTCAGCATTGTCCACAGGGCAGCACAGTGGCACAGGGCTTAGTGTATGTGCCTCACAATATAGAGGTCCTGAGTTCAATCCCGGGCTATGGATCTTTCTGTGTGGAGTTTGCATGTTCTCCCCGTGACTGCGTGGGTTCCCTCCGGGGTACTCTGGCTTCTTCCCACCCCTCAAAGACATGCACCTGGGGATAGGTTGATTGGCAACACTAAATGGTCCCTAGTGTGTGAATGTGAGTGTGAGTGTTGTCTGTCTATCTGTGTTGGCCCTGTGATGAGGTGGCGACTTGTCCAGGGTGTACCTGGGCTTGAACTCAACCCTCTGTCAGTGGGTCCTGGATTTCTTGACAGGCAGACCACTAGTGGTGAGAGCAGGGAACTGCACCTCATCAACCATCATCCTCAACACCGGTGCCCCCCAGGGCTATGTTCTGAGCCCCCTCCTCTATTCACTCTACACACAGGACTGTGTGGCTAAAAACACCACAAACTCCATTGTGAAATTTGCTGATGACACAGCTGTGGTGGGCCTGATCTCCGTTAACGATGAGACGCATACCTGAGTGAAGTGAAGAACCTGGCACTATGGTGTCAGGAGAACCACCTCGCCCTGAACGTCAGCAAGACCAAGGAGATCATAGTGGATTTTAGGAGACGGGGGGCAAGGAACTACAGTCCACTGAGCAAAAGCGGGACGCCGGTCGAGAGAGTGACCAACTTCAAATACCTCGGAGTGACAATATCAGAAGACCTGTCCTGGACCACACACATAGACAACGTGGTGAAAAAGGCACGACAGCGTCTCTACTTCCTCAGGAGACTCAGGAAGTTCAAACTAAACCACAAGATCCTCAGAAACTTCTACTCATGCACAACAGAGAGTGTCATAACTGGAAACATCACCTCCTGGTTTGGGAATAGCACTGCACAGGACCGCAACAGACTGCAGAGAGTGGCCAGATCAGCCGAGCGCACCATCGGAGGTGTGCTCCCAACCATCTGCAACATCTACACCAGGCGGTGTAGATCCAAGGCCAAGAGGATAGTGAGGGACTCCCAAGCAACTGCCTCTTCTCACTGCTGCACTCAGGCAAGCGCTACCGGAGTCTCATGGCCAACACAGAGAGACTCAGGAGGAGCTTCTATCCCCAAGCCATCAGACTGCGGAACTGCACCGCTGATTAACACTTATCACATTCATACTTGCCAACCTTGAGACCTCCGATTTCGGGAGGTGGGGGGTGGTGGGGGGCGTAGTCGGGGTGGGGCGGGGGCGTGGTTGGGGGCGTGGCTAAGAGGGGAGGAGTATATTTACAGCTAGAATTCACCAAGCCAAGTATTTCATATATATATATATATATATATATATACATATATATATATATATATATATATGTAAGAAATACTTGACCTTCAGTGAATTCTAGCTATATATATATTTATTTTATTATATATACCGTGCATATATGTATATATATATATATATATATATATATATATATATATATATATATATATATATATATATATATATATATATACATATATACATATATATATATATATATATATATGTATATATATATATATATATATATATATATATATATATATATATATATATATATATATATATATATAAATAAAATAAATACTTGAATTTCAGTGTTCATTTATTTACACACACATAACACTCATCTACTCATTGTTGAGTTAAGGGTTGAATTGTCCATCCTTGTTCTATTCTCTGTCACTATTTTTCTAACCATGCTGAACACCCTTTCGCAGGTACCCAGAAAGGTTTTGAGTACCACCAAAAAAACTGAATCTCTGAAGACAGTATACAAATCTGTGTTAAAGGTGTATAAATACTGTTTGTATAATAAGCATGTTATTGTTTACAAATGAGGGTTAAGAGTTCAGTACTAAAAAAAAAAAAGAATGTGGCTGAAGTACAGTTTTTTAATTGAGCTGCTGCATTTTTTGGTTGGGTTGTTTATTTATTTTGAGTAACTTCTACATTTCTAAAAGGGGAGGAATGTAATAGAGTGATCTATGTTTGTCTGTTGCCATCTCCTGGTGAATGTTGGCTATAGCGTACTGGGGTTACTTTTTGGTTGGCCAACGATTTACGTGGTGTTCCGCACCTGACGTCAAGTGTGTGAGTCTGTTCTGAAGTCTACAGTAAAGAGATGTACTTCATCACCTCGCCTGGTCATTGCCTCTAACTCAATATATTACAACAACATTGCTGTTTACGGCAGACAAACTGCTTTACGGTAGAATAAAACATGACTGCTGTTGTTGTGTGTTGTTACCGCGCTGGGAGGACGTTAATGAAACTGCCTAACAATAAACCCACATAAGAAACCAAGAATTCGCCCCCGATCATTCTACAGTTATAACGTGATTGGGCAGGCACGCTGTTTATATTGTGGGAAAGCGGACGTGAATACAGACTGTTGACACTCACTCAGGTCCGCATGGATCTGGAGGGCTTCCAGCTCCGCCTGAATTTCGGGAGATTTTCAGGAGAAAATTTGTCCCGGGACGTTTTCGGGAGAGGCGCTGAATTTTGGGAGTCTCCCGGAAAATCCGGGAGGGTTGGCAAGTATGCACATTTGCACAAAACCGCACGCACAAGAATCACTTTACTTACCACTGTAATTACCGGACTACAATACTCTTCATTCAAAGACTGTAAATAATGTAAAAACAAGAGTATAAAGAAGTCAAACTGTTCCATTACCTCTGTTCATACTACTGTCACTACTCAACTACCAAAAGACACCTTAATATTTATTACTTCCTATCAGTGACGTTCAGTCGGGGCCTCACCTGCCATCATAGAAAGAAAAAAATGTAAAAAGAAAGAAAAATATATTAAATTGTTAAATGTATCCAGTGATTATACTATAAAGTTATTTTCCATTTAACTTCACCAGTTTTAGATTATTTTTATTCAAAATCGCTGAATTTTCACATTTGTCGTTCAAATACTGAGAAGAGACGGTGCGGTGAACAGCAGCCAGTCGAGGCACGTCACTCAGTGCCTCAACATGGACGGACTCGGCTAACTGCTGGTCTGCTGTGTAGTGAGACCGTATTGCTATATGAATTATATTATACATTTCCATAGTTTAGTTAGCTGAGGTATATAATGTACAGTGTATTTTGTCAACAACTGTATGTGTGTAACGTATTTCTTGTGCTGAGCGATCATAAAACGGCTGCAAAAGACGCACTGGCTGAGGCTCGCCTCCTGCACCCCCGCCGTAGAATGCACGGCAACCCCTGACGGGAGTGTTATATCAACTAAAGCCCACACTTAAACTTTCCACGTGCAAGATTGAATCTATTTAAAAAAGTTATTTCAAAAGAAGCCAAAAAGTGCAAAAACAATAATGTTCGTGTTGGAGGAGTAGTGAATGACTGCACGGCCACAACATTAGGTACACCTCCAGACTGCAGGTGTACCTAATTCACAACTCCTCCAACATGAACATTATTGTTTTTGCACTTTTTGGCTTCTTATTAAGTAACTTTTGTAACCTATTTTTATGGGCTTTCCTCTTTGTGATGTTAAGTTTCTGTTATGCGCTGTTATACAGTATATGCCTTGAGCTCTTATTTTGAAGGCGCTAAGAGCGGAATTTTGACACGTTGGAGTGGAGCGGAAGTTTTTGAAAGAAGGTAAATAAAGTGGTCCTCGTGTAAACTGGAGCCTCCGTGTTTGTTATTTTGTAGTTTCATACAGTATAGGCGACATTTATAAACCCTCGGTTAAAACTTTTTTAAATAGATTCAATCTTGCACGTGGAAAGTTGAAGTGAGGGCTTTAGTTGATATAACACTCTCGTCAGGGGGTGCATTAATCCAGCACAACAGCGGCGCATTTATAAGTAAAGGTAAGACCATAATAACGTTTTTTTATTAAATGTGCTTTTTTGTGTGCTAGCTACAGTTTGTATGTGTAAAGTTAAAGTTAAGTTAAAGTACCAATGATTGTCACACACACACTAGGTGTGGTGAAATGTGTCCTCTGCATTTGACCCATCCCCTTGATCACCCCCTGGGAGGTGAGGGGAGCAGTGGGCAGCAGCGGCGCCGCGCCCGGGAATCATTTTTGGTGATTTAACCCCCAATTCCAACCCTTGATGCTGAGTGCCAAGCAGGGAAGAATGCTGGTATGAGCTTTTAAACATAACCTGTTAACTGCTGCCAATCAAATGGTGAGTAAGATACTCTTTAGGGTTCATATGTTTGTAAATCTGACTGTGATGAAGTCAGTGCCTCGCCAGCCATCAACCTCACCGCACGTCACTGCTTCCTATACTGTATATACTGTTTTACTATTTGATATCACACTGGTGCTGTATGTGACTACTGTACTTTTACTTGTACTGATACTTCTACCATAACTACTGGAACTTATTGTGCAACTTAATGTCTTGTAATTAATGTACATCAGAGCTATTCAAATTGTTGTATTTTTTGTATTTAGTGTAATAGATTCAGCAACTAGTGTTTGGATCCCACTGTACGCAATATCTGAAGAGCATGGAAAAAAGCATTTCACTGTGGTGTACTCTGCATGTGACGAATAAAACCCTTGAACCTTGAACCTGAATGCATATGCAAAAGTGTAATATATTTATCTGAACAGTTATCTATTTTTTTATATCTGCACCTTATTGCTCTTTTATAATGCATTACCATGAGCTAATGCAACAACATTTTGTTCTTATCTGTACTGTAAAGTTACAATTTGAATTACAATAAAAAGGAAGTCTAAAGTCTAAAATAGTTCATACGACTCTACGGGCTTCCAATGGGATGAATTGAACCAAAGTGTGATACACACGTTTAGAAAAATCTTGGGACTAAATCATGAAAGCGCCCTAAAACATACACACCACCAAAAAGAGGAGATGACTGGTAATATTTATCAGCAATACTAGGGGATTAGGTGAAATTGTTTCCGGTAAACTATTATTTCAAATATAAATTATGTAAAAGGCTTTTTTTTTTACAGGAAACAAGAATCTAAGCGGACTCCCACATCAAAAATGAGAAAATAAAAGCTCCTGTCCGTCCCACACGTTTGACAAGTCGTGCAGTTTCATCAACCCAAATTAGCAGTTTATTGTCACACAAAACAAAGTTAATATCATCTTCATTTAATGGTTATAACTGGCCATCCTGCCCATGCACACACATACTGGTACAGTGGCACCCTGACTTACAGTAGGAGGGGAATTCATTCGTCGCTGTTTACCTGATACATGAAACGTGACGGATTGGGGGGGGGGGATTCTCCACTTCAGCCGCCAGATGGCACTCGAGTGGTGAATATCTTAAAATGGGGTTTGTGGCAATTCTAACTTTGACCGCAGCGCCCCCACTGATGCCACAGATTGAACCTCATCCGCGTCTTATTTGCCAGCTTATTGGGTATTTGTCCATCTATGGCATACTTGCCAACCTTGAGACCTCCGATTTTGGGAGGTTGGGGGGAGCGTGGTCGGGGGTGTGGTTGGGGGCGTGGTTAAGAGGGGAGGAGTATATTTACAGCTAGAATTCACCAAGTCAAGTATTTCATATATATATATATATATATATATATATATAAGAAATACTTGACTTTCAGTGAATTCTAGCTATATATATATATATATATATATATATATATATATATATATATATATATATATATATATATATAAGAGAAATACTTGAATTTCAGTGTTCATTTACTTACACATATACACACACATAACACTCATTTACTCATTGTTGAGTTAAGGGTTGAATTGTCCATCCTTGTTCTATTCTCTGTCACTATTTTTCTAATCATGCTGAACACCCTCTCTGATGATGCATTCTGCTTCGTCTCCTTGTTGTGTGCGCAGTTGTGCACTGCACTCTCTAAAAGCCCTAGATGTTAATGTCGCATATGCATGTACAGTAGATGGCAGTATTGCCCTGTTCAAGAGTGTCACAACATTGCTGTTTACGGCAGACAAATTGCTTTACGGTAGACAAAAACGTGACTGCTGTTGTTGTGTGTTGTTGCCGCGCTGGGAGGACGTTAATGAAACTGCCTAACAATAAACCCACATAAGAAACTAAGAACTCGCCCTCGATCGTTCTACAGTTATAACGTGATTGGGCAGGCAGGCTGTTTATATTGTGGGAAAGCGGACGTGAAAACAGGCTGTCGACACGTCACTCAGGTCCGCCTGAATTTCGGGAGATTTTCGGGAGAAAATTTGTCCCGGGGGAGGTTTTCGGGAGAAGCGCTGAATTTCGGGAGTCTCCCGGAAAATCCGGGAGGGTTGGCAAGTATGACCTATGGGTCCAAAGAAAATAGAGTGTGAAAAGAAGCGGATGTTTTTCACGGAATTAAAAACGTAAATCAACACAAAACATGTAGTAGCCGAGGTTTGCGTGTAGCTGGCTTGGCGAATCAGTACGAGCTTTGTACTGCTACATTTATGCACCATACTCAAGCAAAAACCGTTAGAGGTTAACATTTCTTTGAAATGGTGGTCATTTATCCATGAAAATATGGAGAAGCTGATGATGGTGTGTTTAACAGCAAAGCAGCTCTCGTTTAAGTCCCCTCTCCAAGGTAAAACCACTGTCGTCATTTGTAGCACATTGTATTGTTTGGTTTTTGATACGGTATTCATTATCGAGAAGTTTGTTTTTACATATGTTAAAATTGCGGTGTCTTTTTGGGGGCTCAAAACATAATAATTTGATTTCAATCAATTTCAATGGGAATGCTGATTCGCGATACGAGTTACAAGTTCCATCACGACTTGTACGTCAAGGCACAGCTGTACTTCTTACCAAACGGTGCACCCTGGCTGAGTGGCTGGCACCGTTCTGATGGGTACCACTTTTAGAGAGATGATTTTAACTGTTGAATTTCTGATATATGCCCAGACACACATACAGAATGTAGATACTTATGCATACTGTATATAAAAAGCTAAGAACCAAAAGTGTATTATAACATTAGTCCTGTATATTATAACAGCATCATCATCAATATACAGTCGTGGTCAAAAGTTTACATACACTTGTAAAGGACATAATGTCATGGCTGTCTTGAGTTTCCAATCATTTCTACAACTCTTATTTTTTGTGACAGAGTTTTTGGAGCTCATTATGTTGGTCACAAAAAACATTCATGAAGTTTGGTTCTTTTATGAATTTATTATGGGTCTACTGAAAATGTGACCAAATCTGCTGGGTCAGAAGTATACATACAGCAATGTTAATATTTGGTTACATGTCCCTTGGCAAGTTTCACTGCAATAAGGCGCTTTTGGTAGCCATCCACAAGCTTCTGGCTGTCTCCTCCAAACAGCTCAATTTTTGTTTCATCTAACATCACATTGACAAAGATAAGACTTTCTGGAGGAAAGTTCTGTGGTCAGATGAAACAAAAATGGAGCTGTTTAGCCACAATACCTATATGTTTGGAGGAGAAAAGGTGAGGCCTTTAATCATCAATCTAACACCATGCCTACCGTCAAGCATAATGGTGGTAGTATTATGCTCTGGGTCTGTTTTGCTGCCAAAGGAACTGGTGCTTTACAGAGAGTAAATGGTGCGATGAAAAAGGAAGATTACCTCCAAATTCTTCAGGACAACCTAAAATCATCAGTTGGGTGTTCCAACAGGACAATGACTCCAAACACATGTCAAAAGTGGTAAAGGAATGGCAAAATCAGGCTAGAATTAAGGTTTTAGAATGACCTTCCCAAAGTCCTGACTTAAACGTGTGTACAATGCTGAAGAAACAAATCCATGTCAGAAAACCAACAATTTTAGCTGAACTGCACCAATTTTGTCTAGAGGAGTGGTCAAAAATTCAACCAGAAGCCAAAAGTGCCTTATTGCAGTGAAACTTGCCAAGGGACATGTATCCAAATACTAACATTGCTGTATTTATACTTTTGACCCAGCAGATTTGGTCACATTTTCAGTAGACCCATAATAAATTCATAAAAGAACCAAACTTCATTAATGGATTTTTTGACCAACAAGTATGTGCTCCAATCACTCTATCACAAAACAATAGTAGTTGTAGAAATTATTGGAAACTCAAAACAGCCATGACATTATGTTCTTTACAAGTGTATGTCAACTTTTGACAATGACTGTATACCTTTTGTTATAGCAAACAACAAACAGGCAAAACTCATAAGTCCAATGCAGCAATATCCAAAGTGCTTCTGAGAGAGATGGAAGTGAGTAGTTTTGTCATCATATTACTTGTATAAGTAACAGGTCATAAACACTAGGGCAGGGGTCGGCAACCCAAAATGTTGAAAGAGCCATATTGGACCAAAAATACAAAAAAAAATCTGTCTGGAGCCGCAAAAAATTAAAAGCCATATTACATACAGATAGTGTGTCATGAGATATAAATTGAATTAAGAGGACTTAAAGGAAACTAAATGACCTCAAATATAGCTACAAATGAGGCATTATGATGCAATATGTACATATAGCTAGCCTAAATAGCATGTTAGCATCGATTAGCTTGCAGTCATGCAGTGACCAAATATGTCTGATTAGCACTCCAACAAGTCAATAACATCAACAAAACTCACCTTTCATGCACAACCTTAAAAGTTTGGTGGACAAAATGAGACAGAAAAAGAAGTGGCATAAAACACCTCCTAGAAAGTTATACATGTAAACAAACTACGGTGAGTTCAAGGACCGCCAAAATTAGTAGGACAAAACGGCGCTCGCCAAATACTCGAATCAGTGAAGCATGTTTAATATAAACAGTGTGCTTTATAACAATTAGGAAGGTTTGTGTCATGTTTGTCCTCCTACAGAAACAATATTAAAACAAAAAATAGATTGTTTTCCCCTCATCTTTTTCCATTTTTCATACATTTCTGAAAAAGCTCCAGAGAGCCACTAGTGCGGCGCTAAAGAGCCGCATGCAGCTCTAGAGCCGCAAGTTGCCGACCCCTGCACTAGGGCAACACTAAATTGGCCCTAGTGTGTGAATGTGAGTGTGAATGTTGTCTGTCTATCTGTGTTGGCCCTGTGATGAGGTGGCGACTTGTCCAGGGTGTACCCCGCCTTCTCCCCGAATGCGGCTGAGATGGGCTCCAGCACCCCACGCGACCCCAAAAAGGGACGGACGGTAGAAAATGGATGGATGGGATGAACTCATGCTGCTTTTTACTGCAATATTTATCAGTTTAGTTTGGATCGTTGGTGACACATGCAGAAAAAGCTGTGATTTTGAAGCAAAGTTTTGTCAGGCAAAGTGTATTCATTCACTGTTGCTGGGAGTGAGATATACCACATTTCCCATGTACTGGCCAAGGGTGGAGTCGGCTCTCTTGGTTGCTTTGTTGGGTCTGCTCCTGTCTCCGGCCATGCTAACCCCACCCCAGCAGACGATGCCGTGGAACACCGCAGAGGCCACCACAGTGTATATGTTTTTTGTTTTTTTTGTTGTCGTTTAACTTTTGTAGCTGTATGTAGGAATGGCTGGTTGCATCAGCTCTGCTCTTTTAATGTCTTTAATGTCCTTTGTGTTCTTTGATGTTTCCCTCTTACACACATGTTTATGTGTCCTATGGCTATGAGTTTTTTTTTCTTCCATGGCCTCAGTCTGGACCCCCTCTCCAGGGGCCCTCTGCCCAGTGTTTACCTGTTTCTCACCTTTTCTGTAAGGAGCGCTGGAAGTTGGCAGACCCGTCAGCGATCCTGTTCTGTCTCCCTGTAATGTTTGTCTGCTCTTGAATGGGATTGTGCTGAAAATCTTAATTTCCCCTCGGGTGTGTTTACACGGCAAACACTCTTCATTTAATGGAAATGTTTAATTAGGATGTACAGTGTCGCTTTGCTGCTGCTTCAAACTGGTACACAACATGGCGCCCTGTAGTCACGTTGACCAATTATTGGGGAGATCGCTTAAAACCGGGTTGTCCATACTTTCTCTATACCCAAATCTGATGGATGTGCTCTAACACTTATACGTAAATATTCCAAAGTTAATTAAAAGTACTTTAATAAAGTATTTCATTAAAGTGAAAAAACAAATATCTTATTTGCGACTTGTTCCACCTCACAAAAATGCCAAACCACGGTTTGTGGTGTTGGTGCGGCCTCAAGAAGACATTAAACTTGACTAAATAGAAGTAAGAGTCGTACCAAAGTTTCTGGATGTTAACCAGTAGAAGGATCACTACTTTTTTTTAATGAAGAGGTACGCCTCAATGTTGTCCGGTACAGGTACCAAAATTATATAGATAATTTTCTATACTTTTCTTAATGAAGGGGACCACAAAAATTGCATTATTGGCTTTATTTTAACAAAACAATCTTACGGTACATTAAACATATGTTTCTTATTGCAAGTTTGTCCTTAAAAAATAGTGAACATACAAGACAACTTGTCTTTTATTAGTAAGTAAGTAAACAAAGACTCCTAATTTAGCTGCTGACGTATGCAGTAACATATTGCGTCACTTTCCATTCCATTATTTTGTCAAAATTATTAAGGACAAGTGGTAGAAAATGAATTATTAATCTACTTGTTCATTTACTGTTAATATCTGCTTACTTTCTCTTTTAACATGTTCTATCTACACTTCTGTTAAAGTGTAATAATCACTTATTCTTCTGTTGTTTGATACTTTACATTAGTTTTGGATGATACCACACATTTGGATATCGGTCCGATACCAAGTCGTTACAGGATCATACATTGGTCATATTCAAAGTCCTCATGTGTCCAGGGACATATTTCCTGAGTTTATAAACATAATATAAATACAAAAAAAACGAAAGATGTTGTGATGCCAAAAAATATCGACGTAATCATAGTAGATGCGCTACTACTGTACTTGGTATCATTACAGTGGATGTTAGGTGTAGATTCACCAATGGTGTTTGTATAAAATTCTGACGCCGGTGACTGCATGGATAATACTTGTAAGACACTTACTTTATTTGTCGCCATGGAGGCGAGGATTAGTCATTTAGACGTAGCTAAAACACTGCCGACTGGGGCTGGACTTTAGCCGCTAGCGAGCTAGCCATGCACCTTTTCCTGAGGGCGTTTCAGTGTTATAACTTCACCTTTATCGTTAGTGTTTAAGCCAAAATGCGTCTGTTCTCCCTTTTCTGTCTACACACTGTGTCTGCTTGTAAGTACTCTGTGATTGTGCGCTGCCGAACATGCTTGTCTGCTCGTAAACCAGCAATGTCATGATGACGACAGGGGGGCGGGGGGTGTCGGACCGGTACTTTTCAGAGGCGGTATAGTACCGAATATGATTCATTAGTATCGCGGTACTATGCTAATACCGGTATACCGTACAACCCTAGTCTGCACACAAGAATCGTTTTCTAAGATCAAAATGAAAACATGATGAACAGAATCAATTTATCCTCCCAACACACCTGCTGAGAAAAGGTTTCAACATTTGACGATGTGACTGCGAGGTTGATAGTTGACTCGTCGAATCTTTGACTATTTGAAGATAGCCTCATTGAGTGCAGCGATAACGGACGGTTTTCTAGATTTAGTTGCAATTAGGAGCCAAATCATTTGGACAGCATTCATGTAACTCCAAAAAGATCCTGTTTTTACAAAGCAATACAATTTGGTTCACCTTGGTGTAGTACAAAAGTTGTCAAAAATACTAAAATAATCAGCATAATCGGTTACAGATTCAACACACCTCTGGTGACTGTCCCCCATTGTTGTTTATTATAGATGGAAACGTGGCCAAATCTGCCCCAAAGGTTGGATTACATTTCAGGGATCATATGCTTCATTACATTTAGTGCATTTATTTGATTTTTGGAGGCTTTAAAGTCAAACATACTGTTTCCCTTGGGTGTGCTTAAATTAAAATAACCAGCATGTCTACACATTCAGAATGTAAATGCTCGCATACACCCGTGTGAAGAAATGGAGGTGACAAAGTAAATAAACTTTGCATAAAACCTTTAGCTTGGTCTGAATTGACTTACCTCCGATAACCTTTTTTTGCCATAATTATCCACATTTAAAAGTAACGTGGTTTTGATTTACCGCGAGTTTCTTATTTGCATTTTTGGTGACCCTTAAAATGACATTTTCAAGTTGTGAAAAATGCAAGTTTTGCAAAAAGGAACACATGTGACATTATTACGTGCAACAGGTTTTCTCGACAATTGAGGAACAATACAAAATTAAAGCTGCAAGCAGCGATGGACGGGACCGACTGACGGCACATAAAATCCAAACCGGAGCAGTAATTAAAACTCTTTAGTCAACTTTTAATCAGAAGGGTTTAATCTCTCTCCTGTGCTAGTTTGAAGCCGACACGACAAACGCGCTCAGAGGAGATAATGTTTGAAAAAAGGTGACCGGTTTTTACAAACCTTTTGTTTTGAAGGGGGAATTGCAAACTTTTTGTTGATTTTTGCTGGGGGTTGTCAATATATGAAATGTAGGTCTAAGTGAGACCTACATAGAGGTTTTTGTTTCATGTCTCTAAGACATTCCTACTGGAAGTTACAGGCAGTTTTGTCTGAGTTTTCTTCCTAGGAGCAGTTGTGTCTGTGTTTTCTTCCTAGGGGGTGCTAAAACGCAATTTTGAGTTTTGGGGTTGGGTTTTTTATTAGATCGCAATTTTTGCCAGTCCTGATGTGTGTGTCCAGTTTGGTGAGTTTTGAAGCATGTTAAGGGGGTCAAATTACAGCTCAAAGAGGCAAAAGTGACTGTTTTTACCAAACTTTTGTTTTGAAGGGGGAATTGCCAACTTCCTGTTGATTTTTGCTGAAAGATGTCAATGCATGAAATCCAGGTCTAAGTCAGACCTACATAGAGGTTTTTGTTTCATGTCTCTACAATATTCCTACCGGAAGTTACAAGCAGTTTTGTCTGTGTTTAGGGGTTTGTTTTTTTTATTAAATGGCAATTTTCGCCAGTCCTGATGTGTGTGTCAAATATGGTGAGTTTTGAAGCATGTTAAGGGGGTCAAATTACAGCTCAAAGAGGCGGCGGAATAATAATAATAAAACCTTACAATTACAATAGGGTCCTCTGTCCCAAAGGCACATTGCGGTCCCTAATTAGGAATAAACAGAATCTGTAAAGACAACACGACGTCATTTATAAATGTCATTATTCCTTTTCTGTTTTTTTAAATGGCAAACTATTTGGCGGCACCAGTGGACACAGCGGTTACTTTTTCCCCCGAGCTTGGATATTTGCTCCAGAGCACAGGCTGAGAGAGCAACGTTAACTCGATTCTTCTAAATGTCTTGTGTATTTGAGGTCTTGAAGTCCCAGTGACAAACCCATTATTAATATGTGTCTTTTTATCCTTTTATAATCTAGGCTTGATTTTAAATGGGGATTATTAAATAAATAAATCAAAATGTGAATTGTGTTACCTGAACCATGTCCTATAAATGTGAGACACTTAAAGGGGAACTGCACTTTTTTGGAACGTTGCCTATCATTCACAATCCTTATGTAAGAAAAAGAACACATCTTTCTTTTTTTATGCATTCTAACTTGTAAATAAACATTAGCAAAAGTCAGCTAACAATGGAGGTAATGGGAGTTGATCTATTCCGCCTATACGGCGCTCTAAAAAACATCCAAAAGCCTGCATCATCATTTAGTATACATGCTGTAAGTATATACAGTTTGTAATGTAGTAACAGGAACATTCATAATAACATGTTATATTTACGTGTTTTGCTCATTTTAAGCATATAGTGGCACATTATTTCACAGTCTCACCACGTTCGCTTTTACCTCGAACAACAACAACTGCTACTAATCATGACAGACGTCATTAAAACCATCAGAGACCACTTTGGGAAAAATGTCGATCTAGAACCTTATATAAATGTCAATATAGTAGCACAAGTTTGTTAGCTTTTTGTGATCATGGCGCAGATAGTATTATTAGCGATGTTGTTATTGTAATCGCTAATGCAGACAAACAATTGTTAATATTACTTGTGGTAACACTTTAGTATGGGGAACATATTCACCATTAATTAGTTTCTTATTAACATGCAAATTCGTAACATATTGGCTTTTAATTAGTCATTATTAAGTACTTATTAATGCCTTATTGTGCATGGCCTTAACCCTAACCCTATCCCTCTAACCCTAACCCTAACCAAATAACTCTAAGTTAAGTCTTTGTTACTTAAAATATGTTCCCCTAGTGTCCAAATAACTCTTAATTAACCCCTGTGTGGTGTTTGGGTCTGTGGGACCCGTTTTAATTTTTTATTAAAAGAACAATTATACAATTAATTAATTTTTCACCGAGACTCACTGACTTTGGCTCATTTTCTGTGAAGAACATATATCAGAATACATATTTAATGACCACACACCATATACCCCCCCTACACATTTCTATTACATATAAGATGTCCGGGTCTTCTGGGTCAAATGTGCGATAAAATGAGAGCAGACAGTGTTGACAAACAATGTTGCAACCTTGTGTGGGAACCGCAGGTGCAGAAACACAAAAGAAGAATCCCTGTGGGATGCAGAAACTGGCAGAGAAATTTTCCGTGCAACGTTCATATTGTTGTTACTCAGCCAGCGTTGGTGGGTCTGATGGACCCGTAGCATTTTGTGGCTTTTAATGCCTCACAATCAAACACTTTTATGTTAAAATACTGAACAGATGTTTACCTTATCCCAATAAACAAACACTTTTATGTTAAAATACTGAACAGATGTTTACCTTATCCCAATAAACATCTGTTCAGTATTTTTACATACAAGTGTTTGATTGTGAAGCATTAAAAGCCACAAAATGCTACGGGTCCATCAGACCCACCAACGCTGGCTGAGTAACAACAATATGAACATTACACAAGGGTTAACATGCAAATTAGTAACATATTGGCTCTAAATTAGTCATTATTAAGTAATTATGAATGCCTTATTCTGCATGGCCTAACCCTAACCCTAACCCTTACCCTAACCAAATAACAATAACAATATGTTCCCCTAGTGTCCAAATAACTCTTAATTAAGTCTTTGTTACTTAGAATATGTTCCCCATACTAAAGTGTTACCTTATTTGGTATATATTATTCAGGTCACATGAGTACTGTTGGCGTTTTTTTGTTTTTTTTTTCATTTTATTTTTATGGGCATAATTGCTTGTATTTTGTGATGGGATTTCTTCCCAGAAGTGAACAACTATGGTGGTCAACCAAGCCAAGATTGCCACACAAATGTATCTGAATGCACAACGGGCCTAGATCTTCCTGCAAATAGCAGATACAAGCAAAAAAATAAATCAAACAATGCAATGGAATACATCCTTATACTTTATCAAAAGATTTGTCGAGTGATGTCAAGGGTTATCCGTCGGTCGCGTCCCCAGACACGTCCAACGATCTTGCGTTCCAGACTTAATTCTACACGACGAAACAGACGAAAACTTGGAAATGCGTGGAAGCCTACAACTTATTTGTATGTGGCTGGGTCAAGGAAATTGGGATCAAGACTCTTACGGATAAATATGCAAAGTTTTTTGCTCGGGTATGGTTGCATTTCATGATTTACCTTTGGGTCTACAGCAGTGGTTCTTAACCTTGTTGGAGGTACCGAACCCCACCAGTTTCATATGCGCATTCACCAAACCCTTCTTTAGTGAACAATAAAATGTTTTTTTTTTTCAAATTCAAGACAAAGTTATATGTTTTTGGTAACACTTTAGTATGGGGAACATATTCTAAGTAACAAAGACTTAATTTAGAGTTTTTTGGACACTAGGGGAACATATTCTAAGTAACAAAGACTTAATTTAGAGTTATTTGGTTAGGGTTAAGGTTAGAGGGTTAGGGCCAGGGATAGAGGGTTAGGGTTTTTTGCATTAAACCCTAACCCTAATAAGGCATTAATAAGTACTTAATAATGACTAGTTAAGAGAAAATATGTTACTAATTTGCATGTTAATAAGCAACTAATTAATGGTGAATATGTTCCCCATACTAAAGTGTTACCATGTTTTATTACTGGCATTAATAAGTACTTAATAATGACTAGTTAAGAGAAAATATGTCCCCCATACTAAAGTGTTACCATGTTTTATTACAGGCATTAATAAGTACTTAATAATGACTAGTTAAGAGAAAATATGTTACTAATTTGCATGTTAATAAGCAACTAATTAATGGTGAATATGTTCCCCATACAAAAGTGTTACCATGTTTTATTACTGGCATTAATAAGTACTTAATAATGACTAGTTAAGAGAAAATATGTTCCCCATACTAAAGTGTTACAATGTTTTATTACAGGCATTAATAAGTACTTAATAATGACTAGTTAAGAGAAAATATGTTACTAATTTGCATGTTAATAAGCAACTAATTATTGGTGAATATGTTCCCCATACTAAAGTGTTACCATGTTTTATTACAGGCATTAATAAGTACTTAATAATGACTGGTTAAGAGAAAACATGTTACTAATTTGCATGTTAATAAGCAACTAATTAATGGTGAAAATGTTCCCCATACTAAAGTGTTACCATGTTTTATTACTGGTGCACAAAATGAACCGTGCATGAACATCACCTTGTTCAAAGAACAAAACCAACACAGTGCATAAACTCACAACAAATTACACACCTGCAAATCAGTTTGACTTCTGCTGTTGCCGTATCTGTAATACGCCGATAGGGAGAAGTTTTTATTCACACGATGAGTCGGGTGTGTTTTGATCTCCGCCGAACCCCTAGAGTTTGATCGAACCCAGGTTAAGAACCATTGGTCTACAGCCATGTTTGTTGCCTTGTTGTGGATGCATGCGTCGTTTACAAGAACCCTGGTTTTCCCTGTCTTAGATAGATCTTAACATTATACATATGCATCGTTTTTTGATGATTTAACTTTGCGTCTACTGCCATGTTTGTTGTTGCTGTTTACGAGTATGCATGTTTTTCACCTTCTATCACAATATAACTATAGATCTCAATGTTGTGTATGTGCTGAAAGATTATCTTTGATTGCGTTTTGCTTTCTTTTATTTAGACTCACCGAGGTGGTGCTTTTCGAAAGCAAATATGTGTTTTAAGATACACAAATAATATCAAGATAATTAATTAAATCAATAAAAACACTGTGGGGGGAGGTGCAGTCAGCGCTGCCTGTAGGAGGAAAAGTCACCGCCGCTGTCCATGGTGCTGAGGACGAGCACCAGCGGGCAGGGGCGGGGCATGTCCTGACGGCGAGACACAGCTGGCAGGTGATTAAATTTCACGGGTGGTAGGTGTTAATCTAATCATCTGTTGTCTTTAACAGTAAGCGGCCAGGAGCAGAGGGAGTGAGAGGATTGGGAGTGACGGCAACGTCACGACATGCCGAAAAACATTTGGAAAAATCTTGTTAAAACCATCCATCCATCCATCCATCTTCTTCCGCTTATCCGAGGTCGGGTTGCGGGGGCAGCAGCTTAAGCAGGGAAGCCCAGACTTCCCTCTCCCCAGCCACTTCGTCCAGCTCCTCCCGGGGGATCCCGAGGCGTTCCCAGGCCAGCCGGGAGAGATAGTCTTCCCAGCGTGTCCTGGGTCTTCCCCGTGGCCTCTTACCGGTCGGACGTGCCCGAAAATCCTTCCTAGGGAGGCGTTCGGTTGGCATCCTGACCAGATGCCCGAACCACCTCATCTGGCTCCTCTCGATGTGTAGGAACAGCGGCTTTACTTTGAGCTACCCCCGAATGACAGAGCTTCTCACCCTATCTCTAAGGGAGAGCCCCGCCATTCGGCGGGGGTAACTCATTTCGGCCGCTTGTACCCGTGATCTTGTCCTTTCGGTCATAACCCAAAGCTCATGACCATAGGTGAGGATGGGAACGTAGATCGACCGGTAAATCAAGAGCTTTGCCTTCCGGCTCAGCTCCTTCTTCACCACAACGGATCGATACAGCGTCCGCATTACTGAAGACGCCGCACCGATCCGCCTGTCGATCTCACGATCCACTCTTCCCCCACTCGTGAACAAGACTCCGAGGTACTTGAACTCCTCTACTTGGGGCAAGATCTCCTCCCCAACCCGGAGATGGCACTCCACCCTTTTCCGGGAGAGAACCATGGACTCGGACTTGGAGGTGCTGATTCCCATCCCAGTCGCTTCACACTCGGCTGCGAACCGATCCAGTGAGAGCTGAAGATCTTGGCTGGAGGAAGTCATCAGGACCACATCATCTGCAAATAGCAGTGACCTAATCCTGCAGCCACCAAACTAGATCCCCTCAACGCCCTGACTGCGCCTAGAAATTCTGTCCATAAAGGTTATGAACAGAATCGGTGACAAAGGGCAGCCTTGGCGAAGTCCAACCCTCACTGGAAACGTGTCCGTCTTACTGCCGGCAATGCGGACCAAGCTCTGACACTGATTATACAGGGAGCGAACTGCCACAATAAGACAGTCCGTTACCCCATACTCTCTGAGCACTCCCCACAGGACTTCCCGGGGTACACGGTCGAATGCCTTCTCCAAGTCCACAAAGCACATGTAGACTGGTTGGGCAAACTCCCATGCACCCTCAAGGACCCTGCCGAGAGTATAGAGCTGGTCCACAGTTCCACGACCAGGACGAAAACCACACTGTTCCACCTGAATCCGAGGTTCGACTATCCGGCGTAGCCTCCTCTCCAGTACACCTGAATAGACCTTACCGGGAAGGCTGAGGAGTGTGATCCCACGATAGTTGGAACACACCCTCCGGTTCCCCTTCTTAAAGAGAGGAACCACCACCCCGGTCTGCCAATCCAGAGGTACCGCCCCCGATGTCCACGCGATGTTGCAGAGTCTTGTCAACCAAGACAGCCCCACAACATCCAGAGCCTTAAGGAACTCCGGGCGGGTCTCATCCACCCCCGGGGCCTTGCCACCGAGGAGCTTTTTAACTACCTCAGCAACCTCAGCCCCAGAAATAGGAGAGCCCACCACAGATTCCCCAGGCCCTGCTTCCTCATAGGAAGACGTGCTGGTAGGATTGAGGAGGTCTTCGAAGTATTCCCTCCACCGATCCACAACATCCGCAGTCGAGGTCAGCAGAGCACCATCCCCACCATACACGGTGTTGACACTGCACTGCTTCCCCTTCCTGAGGCGGCGGATGGTGGTCCACAATTGCTTCGAAGCCGTCCGGAAGTCTTTTTCCATGGCCTCCCCGAACTCCTCCCATGTCCGAGTTTTTGCCTCCGCGACCGCTGAAGCCGCACACCGCCTGGCCTGTCGGTACCTGTCTGCTGCCTCAGGAGTCCCATGAGCCAAAAGAACTCGATAGGACTCCTTCTTCAGCCTGACGGCATCCCTCACCGCCGGCGTCCACCAACGGGTTTTAGGATTACCGCCACGACAGGCACCAACTACCTTGCGGCAACAGCTCCAAACGGCCGCCTCGACAATAGAGGTACGGAACATTGTCCACTCGGACTCAATGTCCAGCACCTCCCTCGTGACATGTTCAAAGTTCTTCCGGAGGTGGGAATTGAAACTCTCTCTGACAGGAGACTCTGCCAGGCGTTCCCAACAAACCCTCACAATGCGTTTGGGCCTGCCAGGTCTGTCCGGCATCCTCCCCCACCATCGCAGCATTTCTACCGATCACCACCAGGTGGTGATCGGTAGAAAGCTCCGCCCCTCTCTTCACCCGAGTGTCCAAAACATGAGGCCGCAAATCCGATGACACAACTACAAAGTCGATCATGGAACTGCGGCCTAGGGTGTCCTGGTGCCAAGTGCACATATGGACACCCTTATGTTTGAACATGGTGTTTGTTATCGACAATCTGTGTCGAGCACAAAAGTCCAATAACAGAACACCACTCGGGTTCAGATCCGGGCGGCCATTCTTCCCAATCACACCTCTCCAGGTTTCACTGTCGCTGCCAACATGAGCGTTGAAGTTCCCCAGTAGAACGAGGGAATCACCCGGGGGAGCACTCTCCAGTACTCCCTCGAGTGAATCCAAAAAGGGTGGGTACTCTGAGCTGCCGTTTGGCGCGTAAACGCAAACAACAGTCAGGACCCGTCCCCCCACCCGAAGGCGGACGGAAGCTACCCTCTCGTCCACCGGGTTGAACTCCAACGTCCAGGCTTTGAGCCAAGGGGCAACAAGAATTGCCACCCCAGCCCGTCGCCTCTCACTGCCGGCAACGCCAGAGTGGAAGAGAGTCCAGCCCCTCTCAAGAGAAGTGGTTCCAGAGCCCTTGCTGTGCGTCGAAGTGAGTCCGACTATATCTAGCCGGAACTTCTCCACCTCACGCACTAGCTCAGGCTCCTTCCCCCCCCAGCGAAGTGACATTCCACGTCCCAAGAGCCAGCTTATGTAGCCGAGGATCGGACCGCCAAGTGCCCTGCCCTCGGCTGCCGCCCAGCTCACACTGCACCCGACCTCTATGGCCCCTGCTATGGGTGGTGAGCCCATTGGAGGGGGGACCCACGTTGCCTCTTCGGGCTGTGCCCGGCCGGGCCCCATGGGGACAGGCCCGGCCACCAGGCGCTCGCCATCGTGCCCCACCTCCGGGCCTGGCTCCAGAGGGGGGCCCCGGTGACCCGCGTCCGGGCGAGGGAAATCTGGGTCCTTGGTTTGTGTTCTTCATCGAGGTCTTCGAGCTGCTCTTTGTCTGATCCCTCACCTAGGACCAGTTTGCCTTGGGAGACCCTACCAGGGGGCATAGAAACCCCCGGACAACATAGCTCCTAGGATCATTGGGACATGCAAACTCCTCTAACACGGTAAGGTGGCAGCTCAGAGAGGAAACGTTGTTAAACCTGCACGCTTGGCTCTTGTGCCGTGTCTACAGTGGAACTGCTAGGAAGCGACTCCCACAAACACTAAACGTTAAAAGTATATCAAACAAACCTTTAATGAAGTGATCACTGCAAACTTGTGAATTCTTCGACTCTGCTCTCTTGGACTGGATGGAGTGTGTGCTACTTATTTCGTCGTCGTTTTTGATTACCCCTCGAGGAACTCTGAAGAAACCTTTATCCTTACCGTGATTTGAATGTTTTGCACAGTTACAAAGAACGCAAGCATAGGGCATTTTTCTCCGAGAATGGCTAAATGGCGCCTATTACCCATTGACAACAGACGCTGGCTTAACCAGCACGCATATTTAAAGAGCGGGACGTGAGCCGGATGTGACGTCGTTTAAAACCAAGCAATAGACTACTCCTACTTGCTGCTTTGTTAGCCACCTCGTAAGTGCCGTATTTAACGACTTAGAATGCATTAAAAAAAAAAAGAAAAACATATGTGTTCTTGTCTTACAAAACCCAAAACCAGTGAAGTTGGCACGTTGTGTACATTGTAAATAAAAACAGAATACAATGATTTGCAAATCCTTTTCAACTTATATTCAATTGAATAGACTGCAAAGACAAGATATTTAATGTTCAAACTGAGAACCTTTTTTTTTTGCAAATAATCAATAACTTAGAATTGAATGGCAGCAACACATTGCAAAAAAGTTGACACAGGGGCATTTTTACCACTGTGTTACATGGCCTTTCCTTTTAACAACACTCAGTAAACGTTTGGCAACTGAGGAGACCAATTTTTGAAGCTTTTCGGGTGGAATTCTTTCCAATTCTTGCTTGATGTACAGCCTAAGTTGCTCATCAGAACGGGGTCTTCATTGTGGTATTTTACGCTTCATAATGTGCCACACATTTTAAATGGGAGACAGGTCTGGACTACAGGCAGGCCAGCATAATACCCACACTCTTTTACTGCGAACCCACGCTGTTGTAACACGTGCAGAATGTGGCTTGGCATTGTCTTGCTGAAATGAGCAGGGGCGTCCATGAAAAAGACCTTGCTTGGATGGCAACATATGTTGCTCCAATACCTGCATGTACCTTTCAGCATTAATGGTGCCTTCACAGAAGTGTAAGTTACCCATGCCTTGGGCACTAATACACCCCATACCATCACAGATGCTGGCTTTTGAACTTACAGTCCGGATGGTTCTTTTCCTCTTTGGTCCGGAGGACACGACGTCCACAGTTTCCAAAAACAATTTGAAATGTGGACTCGTCAGACCACTTTTCCACTTTGCATCAGTCCATCTTAGATGAGCTCGGGCCCAGCAAAGCCGGCGGCGTTTCTGGCTTTGGCTTTGCATAGTAGAGCTTTAACTTGCACTTACAAATGTAGCGACAAACTTTAGACAGTGGTTTTCTGAAGTGTTCCTGAGCCCATATGGTGATATCCTTTACACACTGATGTCGCTTAAGGGGTCGAAAGTCACGGGCCTTGCCGCATACATGCAGCGATTTCTCCAGATTCTCTGAACCTTTTGATGCTATTACGGACCATAGATGGTGAAATCCTTAAATTCCTTGCAATAGCTCGTTGAGAAATTTGCTCACGCATTTGTTCACAAAGTGGTGACCCTCGCCCCATCCTTGTTTGTGAATAACTAAACATTTCATGGACATTGCTTTTTTACCCAATCATGGCACCCTTCTGTTCCCAATTAGCGTGTTCACCTGTGGGATGTTCCAAATAAGTGTTTGATGAGCATTCCTCAACTGTCTCAGTCTTTTTTGCCAGCTTTTTTGAAACACATTGCAGGCATCAGGCCGTAAGACTCTTGAACGCATGGCGTGGCGAAGTTGGTAGAGTGGCCGTGCCAGCAATCGGAGGGTTGCTGGTTACTGGGGTTCAATCCCCACCTTCTACCATCCTAGTCACGTCCGTTGTGTCCTTGGGCAAGACACTTCACCCCTTGCTCCTGATGGCTGCTGGTTAGCACCTTGCATGGCAGCTCCCGCCATCAGTGTGTGAATGTGTGTGTGAATGGGTGAATGTGGAAATACTGTCAAAGCGCTTTGAGTACCTTGTAGGTAGAAAAGCGCTATACAAGTATAACCAATTTATCATTTATTCGTTATAATTAAATCATCCCCTCAACTCCCCCCAAACTCGCTGGAATAAAAAAGACAATATAACATACATCCATAAACGTGGACGCATGTGAAAAAGTGCAATATATTTATCTGTACAGTAATCGATTTATTTATTTATATATATTTATTTATTTTATATATATATTTATATATTATTTATATATATGTATTTATTTATATATGCACCTTTTTGTTTGTTTTTTATCCTGCACTACCATGAGCTTATGTAACGAAATTTCGTTTTTATCTGTGCTGTAAAGTTCAAATTTGAATGACAATAAAAAGGAAGTCTAAGTCTAAGTCTAAGTCTAAATTCCAAATGAGCTAATATTTGCAAAAAACAACAACGTTTACCAGTTTGAACGTTAAGTATCTTGTCTTTGCAGTCTATTCAATCGAATATAGGTTGAAAAGGATTTGCAAATCATTGTATTCTGTTTTTATTTACGAATTACACAACGTGGCATCTTCACTGGTTTTGGGTTTTGTACATAGGAATTGTAAATACAAAAAATAGTGCAGTTCCCCTTTAAAGTCAATGATGAAAATTCCGAAAAGCAGTCCACTTCAAGTGCTGCAGTTGACAGGTGCCCTATAAAATATTTCTGAACTTACACAAATTCACATTCTTTGGCTCTTTTTGATTCAAACAAAAGCAAAAATAGGTAGTTCCGAGACGAGACATATCCATGTTTTTACTTCTGTGTCTTTGTCAAGCATCTACAGAGTTTCCAGACAGGTTTGTCAAAAAAAATCGAGGCAATCAATAATAGCATTGCCAAAAAGTGGAAAGTGTTTTCTGACATTTTTGTAGGCAGGAGAGGTGCAAAAAAGGGTATTAAAAGCCGTCAGCATCTTCCTTCCGAATAGCCGAGGCAAAAGGTTTGATGTCTTGAAAGAAGTAATTACAACCAAGGAGGCCGAGCCAGTTCATCAGTGACAGAGACTAAGCTCCTTTCGGACCAAGCACTTTTTGCACTGGACCACACAGCACCAGTGGAAACGACACAGACAGTTCTCTTCAAACACCACAGTTTCCTCCCGGTAGCCACGCTGACAGCAGAGCAAATCGCAGCCGCTGATGTCCATGGCGGTGCTGTTGCACATGCGTCCCCGCGTCCCCAGTGAACCCGTTTTCCGATTCGCCAGGCAGAAATCTGGCGACTCGTCCGAATAGATGAGATCCTGTTTGTCGGGAGGTTTGATGTTCAGGCCCACGGGGATGAGAGTCTTTCCGTCGTTGCCGCCCATCACCTTGGAGGCGCCGTTGAATCGCTCCAGGAGGCGGTCGCCGATCTCGCGGAAGTGCGGCATCTTCTTCCAGCAAGTGCGTAACGTGCACGACCCGGACAGTCCGTGGCACTTGCACTCGGTCCGCATGTAGAGCTTCACCGCCTGGTAGGGGGAGAGGAGCACAGGGCGGTAAAGAGGTGAGGCAGGGCACATAGGTGACAAAAGGAAAAAAGTAGAGATGTCCGATAATGGCTTTTTTGCCGATATCCGATATTGTCCAACTCTTAATTACCGATTCCGATATCAACCGATACCGATATATACAGTCGTGGAATTAACACATTATTATGCCTAATTTTGTTGTGATGCCCCGCTGGATGCATTAAACAATGTAACAAAGTTTTCCCAAATAAATCAACTCAAGTTATGGAACAAAAAAATGCCAACATGGCGCTGCCATATTTATTATTGAAGTCACAAAGTGCATTATTTTTTTTTAACATGCCTCAAAACAGCAGCTTGGAATTTGGGACATGCTGTCCCTGAGAGAGCATGAGGAGGTTGAGGTGGGTGGGGTTGGAGGGGGAGGGGGGGGGGGTAGCATCCCGGAAGAGTTAGTGCTGCAAGGGGTTCTGGGTATTTGTTCTGTTGTGTAGATGTTGTGTTACGGTGCGGATGTTCTCCCGAAATGTGTTTTGTCATTCTTGTTTGGTGTGGGTTCACAGTGTGGCGCATATTTGTAACAGTCTTAAAGTTGTTTATACGGCCACTCTCAGTGTGACCTGTATGGCTATTGACCAAGTATGGAGTGCATTCACTTGTGTGAAAATCCGTAGATATTATGTGATTGGGCCAGCATGCAAAAGCAGTTCCTTTAAGGCACGCTCCCAATATTGTTGTCTGGGTGGAAATCGTGAGAATGGTTGCCCCGGGAAATTTTCGGGAGGGGCACTGAAATTCGGGAGTCTCCCGGGAAAATCGGGAGGGTTGGCAAGTATGACTGGGAGACGCAACTGCTCTGTACTTCTCCCTACGTCCGTGTACCACTCCGTACAGCGCCGTTTTAAAAAGTCATACATTTTCCTTTTTGAAATTGATACCGATAATTTCCGATATTGCATTTTAAAGCATTTATCGGCCGATAATATCGGCAGTCCGATATTATCGGACATCTCTAGAAAAAATGCAGTGGAACCTCGATTTGCGACCTTTTCGGTTTACGAACATTTACATCGTGTCAAATATGTCTCTGTGTCTCAATGTACGAACACTTCATTCATTCATTCATTCTAATTTCTGCCATTTTGATGGCATTACTTCCTTTTTTTTTTTTGTCCTGTCCAGATACTCAAATCATATAGTTGATGTTGCCCATATCGGCTGTACAAATGTACTTTACAAAAGAGAACTGTGGTATGCTTCTCTCGTTGCCTTGTTTGTGTTTGACTTTATTAAATGTATTTATATTATTATTTGGTGCAGCCGGGCCGGAGCAGGAGGGGATAGAAAGAGTAAAAAAAGGAAGACAGAGGGGGAAATTGTGGGGACAAGAGGGGGTTAAGACAGAGAGACAAAAACAACAACAAACACAACAATAACAATAAGAACCACAACAACAATAGAACAACATCAGCAAATACGATATGTACAAATATGATGGTAAAAGTGATAGCAAAGAAGCAGTTAGTGAACTAAATAATAATACAGGGATGACAATGAACATTATTACACTGCAAATGGATCAATACAAATACCAATAGAAATAGCGCTATTGATAATTAATAATACTAATAATTTACCTCTATTATCAACAATACAATTGTTTCAAATGCAACAATACATATATGTAATGATAACTTGAAATACAAAAGAAAGCAGATAAATGGAGAGGAAGAAAGAGAAGCCAACTATATCAACCTTGTAGATTGTTATATTAACAATAGGTTAAGCTGTGTCAGTGTGCTATGTGTTACCCAGTTTCCCGCAGGGCAACAACTGTCAGAATAATTGTATCTAAGTTATCACAAAACTTTGTGTTGCATTGAGTTCAGCTCGCCCTGCTAGAGGACAAAAGCTGTCTTTGATCCTACCAAGCAGAAGGCTTGTAAAACTCCACTGTGTACGATGGGAAGCGACATGAAGGCGTCGGTTTCTTTGATGTATTGTAATCCACAGGAAGATTTTGTATTGACTCGAGATCTTCAAAGCGGAGAGGAGGCAGGGCCTGACCTCCCTCCGGGGACATTTTCTTTGAACTGTTTTATAACAAAGGCGATGGCTGTTTACGACCCCCCCTCCCTTAGAAACAGCTGTTGTCATGTAATCAGGGAAAGTCCAAATAGAAGAGGAGGCGTACAATCTTTCGTCAGAGCGTGGTGGAGACTGTTCAAGAGTACAGCCCAGACGTTTCTCTTCAATTGTCTCTGTTTAATTCCTTGCTTCTTTGTCTGTTTAATAGTTGTCAATCATGTATGTTTGTACAGTGAATGTGCAGGTGGATGTATGTACCGTGAGTGTATAGGTTTGTATTGTATTTGTGATATGTATGTGGGAGCGTAGGTACCTATATGTGCGGGCATGTATGTATACATGTATGAATAACTGTGTGTATGTGAGTACATATGCATATTTGGCATTACTTCTGAAATACGCGGACACAGCCATTTTGAAGAGGCGGGGCCCCCCATTGTCATATCCTGTTGACATCCTGTACACACAGGCGTAGCAATTTCGAAAAGCTTCGACAGCGAGCGGCACTTCTGATGTGTTTATTTCACAATCATCTTGAGGAAATAGTCGTGGCATCTCCCTTCTCTCAGTGGCCGGAAAGGTACTTGCAAAGATGATGCTTTCTCGCCTTACATTTCTAACAGAGGCCATCCTCCCAGACACACAGTGTGGCTTCAGAAAGAACCGAAGTACACTAGACATCATCTTCGCTGCCCGTCAAATCCAGGAGAAATGCAGGGAACAAAACAAGGACCTCTACATTACCTTTATTGACCTTCACCAAGGCCTTTGACACAGTTGACTGTGATTTGCTCTGGAGCATCCTCAGGAAGTTTGGTGTCCCCCCCAAGTTTCTCAGCATCCAAAAACAGTTTCATGATGGTATGCAGGCCTGTGTACTTGTAGGCAGTGAGCAGTCCCCCTCTTTCCCCGTGAAAGTAGGGGTGAAGCAGGGGTGTGTACTGGCCCCAGCGATCTTCAATCTTTTCCTGGCAGCAGCCACACTCCTATTCCGCCACTCCATCACGAAGGATAGTGGTGTCTCCATTGAGTTTCACCTGGATGGGAGCCTATTCAACATCCGGCGCCTACAGGCAAAGACGAAGATGGCAGGCACCACATCCAGGAGCTGCCATATGCAGACGACTGCGCACTCCTCTCCCACACTCCTGATGCCATGCAGCATGCACTAGACACCATGTCATCAGTCTACCGCTCACTAGGTCTGGTGATCAACATTCAGAAAACAGAGGTTCTCATCCAGGAGAGGTCCCCATCCCCTACACCCCCTGTCTTTACCATCAGCGGCACACCCCTCAAGCTCGTTGAGCAGTTTTGCTACCTCGGCAGTACTCTGACCCCAACATGCCAGATCGATGATGATATCCAGGCTCGTATCAACTCAGCCTCCTCTGCCTTTGGAAGACTGCGCTCCCGGGTGTTTGAAAACAACCACCTTCGAACCTCAACAAAAGTGTCAGTCTACAGGGCGGTGTGTGTTTCAACTCTGCTGTATGGGTCAGAAGCCTGGACAATATACCGCAGACACATCCGCTGCCTTGATGCATTTAACATCAGATGTCTCCAACGCATTCTTGGCATCACATGGCAGGACCGAGTTCCTCATACGGACATTTTTACAGCGCACTGAGTCCATAAGCATAGAGGCCACACTGGCACTCCGGTGGGTTGGTCACACCATCCGGATGCCAGGACACCGATTGCCTTGTCAGATGCTTTATGGTCAGCTCCTTTCAGCCAGCAGAAAGCCCGGAGGACAAAAGCTGCGGTACAAAGACCAACTGAAAGGGATATTGATGAGGTGCAACATCAAACCCCACAAACTTGAGACAGCTGCAGCCAATCGATTGCTGTGGCGTTCGCTGTGCCATGATGGGGTCATGTGTCTGGAGGAGTGTAGGAACCAACACCGGAGGGATCAGCGGAGGCGAAGACACCACCCTGCAGTTCCAGAACCATCCCAGCCCCCTGATCCAGGCCTGACATGTCCCCACTGTGGCAGGACGTGTGGTTCCAGGATCGGACTTCATAGTCATATGGAGTGGCTTCGTCGCCAGCAACGATAGCCACCGACCAGAGCAACAAAACGTCATCTTTGACTACGATGGACCGCCTAAGCAAGCAATTTCGAAAAGCTTCGACAACGAGCGGCACTTCTGATGTGTTTATTTCTACAAATGTCGTACCTTGCGCCGGTCAGTGCTGTATAGTGTTGTCCCGATACCAATTGTTGGTACCGGTACCGGTACCAAAATGTATTTCAATACTTTTCAATACTTTACTAAATAAAGGGGACCACAAAAAAATATTATTGGCTTTTTTTTAACAAAAAAAATCTTACGGTACATCAAACATATGTTTCTTATTTGTCCTTAAATAAAATAGTGAACATGCAAGACAACTTGTCTTTTAGTAGTAAGTAATCAAAGACTCCTAATTTAACTGCTGATACCAAAAATGTGGGTATCAATCCGATACCAAGTAGTTACAAGATCATACATTGGTCATATTCAAAGTCCTAATGTGTCCAGGGACATATTTCCTGAGTTTATAAACATTATATGAATTTTAAAAAAAGGAAAAAAGATTTTGTGACGATAAAACATATAGATGTAATCATAGTAATATCGACTATGATTTAAGAGGCAGTATAGTACTGAATATGATTCATTAGTATCGCGGTACTATACTAATACCGGTATAACGTACAACCCTAGTGCTGTGTCAGCCTGTTTTAGAGATCACTTTGTGTGATCAGAAATGCTATAAATGTGTCCAAACTCTTACAGTCTCACTGGAGAGCTTCGGGTTGCTCGACAACCGCTTTGAGCTAGCATTTTAGGATTTCGAGAATTTTATCAGTGAAGGAGGTTTTGTTCCGCAGCAAATCTTTAATTGCAATTAACCCACAAAATATGACACAGTGGACCTTTATTACAGCCAAGGAGAAGGCACTACCGGGACACAAGCTGATGAAGGATCGCCTTACACTGCTAGTTTGTGCTAACGCTAGCGGTGACTACGTGAAGTCACTGCTCGTTTATCACTCCTAAACTCCGAGAGCACGGCTGTTCAACCTGCGGCCCTGGAATGACACCAAACCGGCCCCAGAGTTCAGTTCAAATCTTACACTTAATTTTTTTACAACAGTTTCCTAAAAACATAGGGCAGTTTTTTTGTGTAATTCTGCCTGTATAAATAGACCAAAAAAATGTCCACTACAAAAGATGTTGGTTCTCAAACTAAGAATAATGTTAGTGGGAGAGGTCCGACACCCTGATCCTTAGCTTTCTGGAAATATGGCCCCTGGAACAATTTACCATATTTTCTGAACTGTAAGGCGCACTTGAAATCCTTTGTTTCCCCTTAAAACTCGACAGTGCACCTTAGAACCCAGTGCGCCTAATGTAAGAAATCATTTTGGTTGAGCATACCCACCTCAAAGCTATTTTATTTGGTACATGGTGTAATGATAAGTGTGACAAGTAGATGGCAGTCAAACATAAGAGATATGTGTAGACTGCACAATGATGGGTCTCAAGTAAACAACCCCACTATTTTAAATGTTTCATTGAAAACATAGAACATTACACACACGGCGCTCAAAAATCTATCAAAACGTACGACTTTGGTAAACTATGAAGCTTTGAAGCCGGGGATGGATTGTCGGTGCATTAAACATACGAGTTTATTATGGTGTGTGTATAAGGTAAAACATTATTTAGCGTTTTGTTTCGCAATATTATGCAAAAGCAACTTTTCCTACCTTCTGGTACCTGCTGATGTATATTTGGGATCTGCGTAAATCCTGACTAATTGTGCGTGTCCGCGCCAAAGCCGTAGTCGATAATCTTCTTCTTTTTCTTTACCTTCTTATGTGGCATTCATCCTCCGCTTTTGCCATTTCTAATATAAAGTAGTGTAAAGTGCTTACTTATATCAGTCAGGAAACTCGCCATGAAAGTGCTAAAACATACCGGCGTAGTGAGTTACATTATTTACCCAAGGAACTTTAGATATTAGAGTTCCGGTCGGACGGTTTTTCACGGGACACATTTCCGGCGTGGTTGTTTCCGGACGAGGAGTTGTTACTCCGTTATTGATTTAATCCTGTAACACCCCTTGTTGCAAAATTATGTTACCTTTAACCATCCTAAAAAAACAATCTGTTATATTTATTTTTTTATTTTTACCACATTTACATAGTCATTGGGTCCTATTGTTCAGTCTCACAAGGCTATTGGATTGTACATTTGTTTATAAGTCACGCCTTCTGGCCATGAACTCACACAACCTCTCAAGGTTTCCTTCGAACAACATCTATTTGTTTCATTGGACTGGATTCATCAGATTCAAGTAAGTAAAATGTCTTTTATATATTTTTTTGGTTGTTATTACAATGTCTAGAGCATGTACATATGTAGTTATTGTGGAACAGATGCATCCAATTTCATTTAGAGCTTGTTATATAATTGTTGCAATTATACAACACTGGGTGAATGTGGTAGTCAAAATAGCTGGCTTGTTACAGTGGGCTAAAACAGGTTGTATTCCCTCCACTACATCACTGCTTGAAGTATTTTCTCTATACATGGATAGTATACATTATACCCTTGTGTTGTGTTCTGGTAACTGATTTAAAAGTTTTATCGCTAAATTCCATGACTTTGTCCACAAAGAAGATATCAACAGACAATTCAGTTCTGGGGAAAAGAATGTTCCTGAATGTGTGGATGTAATGTGTAGTATGATAATTAGAGCCATTAATTCATTTACATTTACATTGATGGAATTTGGACACTTTTGTCCAAAGCGACTTACCAAACAGACACTATTGTCTACCCTGAGCACTTGGTCCACCACCTGTTGCTGATGTGATGCCACGCAACAGATTTCAATCCCTGTTGACGTCATTACAATTTTGTAAACAACATGACAGTATCTGAGACGGAAAATAAAGACAAACTATGGAAACACAGACTCTGGCTTGATTCATTCAGAGATGCCTGCAAGAGGTACCAGAAGAGCACAACTCTGTGGATGAGATGATGATGCTGCAGACACTGCAATACAGGATTCGCCAACACACAATGCAGAAAGTGTGATGTTCACCTTTATTTTACAGACCACAGGGACTGTTTTAGGACTTTCACCACCAATGAAAGTCTTAATGACCAATGTCATGAAAAGAAAAAAAGAGGGGGGAGGGAGCGTTTTTTAAGAGTTTTATCTTGTTTCATATTTTTTATATTTGTAATAGATGACTTCATAAAAATATAGCTAATGTGTGATTATTATTAATGGTCTATACCGTTATGGGGCTAAGTAAGCAACCAACCCTGCAAATGAACCCTTAGTTCATTTGTATTGTGCCATATGTCCCGGCAAGAAATCTGCGTTCAAAGAACTCTGGCTTATTAGTGATTCCCAGAGCCCAAAAAAAGTCTGCGGGCTATAGAGCGTTTTGTATTCGGGCTCCAGTACTATGGAATGCCCTCCCGGTAACAGTTAGAGATGCTACCTCAGTAGAAGCATTTAAGTCCCATCTTAAAACTCATTTATATACTCTAGCCTTTAAATAGCCCCCCTTTTTTAGACCAGTTGATCTGCCGTTTCTTTTATTTTCTCCTCTGCTCCCCCCTATCCCTTGTGGAGGGGGAGACACACAGTTCCGGTGGCAATGGATGAAGTGCTGTCTGTCCAGAGTCGGGACCCGGGGTGGACCTGTGTATCGGTTGGGAACATCTCTGCGCTGCTGACCCGTCTCCGCTCGGGAGGGTTTCCTGCTGACCCCACTATGGACTGGACTCTTACTATTATGTTGGATCCACTATGGACTGGACTCTCACAACATTATGTCAGACCCACTCGACATCCATTGCATTCGGTCTCCCCTAGAGGGGGGGGGGGGAGTTAACCACATATGCGGTCCTCTCCAAGGTTTCTCATAGTCATTCACATCGACGTCCCACTGGGGTGAGTTTTTCCTTGCCCTTATGTGGGCTCTGTACCGAGGATGTCGTTGTGGCTTGTGCAGCCCTTTGAGACACTTGTGATTTAGGGCTATATAAATAAACATTGATTGATTGATTGATAGTTGTGAAGACAACGTGAGTACAAATACAGAAATGATGCTCCCATCAAAGCCCAAAGTTGCAATATTACAACATTTCTCTAAAAACATACATAAACATTTTTTTTTTTAACTCTTCAATTTCTGCATCAAATGCCTCCTACAACAACATCTGAAAGGTCCATTTTTTTTTTTTAGGTTTTTCTTTATTTGGGTCTTACAGGGTTAAGTAAAGTCTGAATGTCATTAAAACAGTTAGCTCCATCTTTTGACAGTTCTTCCACTCCTGTTCTTGCACGCTACACAACAAAGATGACGGGGAGAAGATGCTGCCGAAGGTGAGCCACGTAAATAAGACCGCCCACAAAACGGCGCATCCGGAAGCGACTGTCAGAAAGCGGCTTGAAGATGATCTGTAAAGCATAATTTTTGCAACCATTTGGCCAAAGAACCACCATTACATGTTATGTAGACTACAAGGAAGTGTTTTTAATAAAAAAAAAAGTAATATTAATATGGCTCCTTTAATGCGCCCTATAATCCGGTGCGCCTTATATATGAAAAAAGATCGAAAATAGACCATTCATCGGCAGTGCGCCTTATAATCCGGTGTGCCCTATGGTCCGGAAAATGCGGTAGTTGAATAGCCATGTTCTAGAGTGTTCAACAGTGCCACAAACATTCATAGGCACAAGGTAAAATTATTTTACTTTTTTGTTTTTTATTGTAGCAACATGGTGGTTTTAAAGACTTGTGTGTGTGTGTGTGTGTTCACAGTTAAGCTTTGTTTGGCAAAAAAAAGCGATTGTTGAGCCAGATGGATAGACAGATAGATAGACAGATAGACAGATAGACAGATAGACAGATAGACAGATAGACAGATAGACAGATAGACAGATAGACAGATAGACAGATAGACAGATAGATAGACAGATAGATAGATAGATAGATAGATAGATAGATAGATAGATGGATGGATGGATGGATGGATGGATGGATGGATGGATGGATGGATGGATGGATGGATGGATGGATGGATGGATGGATGGATGGATGGATGGATGGATAGATAGATAGATAGATAGATAGATAGATAGTACATTACTGATTCCTTCAGGAGAGTTCCCTCAGGAAAATTTAAATTCCAGCCGCAGTGTACAGAATTGAGATCAAATTTAAAAAGTAAAAAGTAAATAATTATAATAATTAATGTGTATAATTAAATAATAATTATACACAAAGCAAACTATCACCTGCAACCCAAGAGTATACAACAATTATTCTCAAAAGAAGAGGAGAAATATAATCTTAGAGAAAAATGTAATTTAAAACATTTGTATGCACGTACAACACTTAAAACATTCAGTATATCAGTATGTGGAATTCAATTATGGATTGGATTAAGCAAAGCAATCAAACAATGTAGTAATATGATCCACTTCAAGAAACTTTTCAAACTTAAAGTGTTTACAAAGTACAAAGAAGAAGAACCATGATAAACATTCTGAATTTATTTCATCCATCCCTTCTTTCATTCTCAAAATAATCCTACTTATCTCATCATATGAAATATGACTTACTTCACCAATTATTATATATTTATTTATTTTTATTGTGATTACTTATGGAGTATATTGTGAATAAATTGTATGCTTGCATGTTCGAAACAAACTCAAATAATGGGGGTATAAATGGAAATAAATTAAAAAAATATAACAATAAGAATAAAAATAAAAAGCAACAATAAGAATAAAAATTTTAACAGTAAAAATAAGAATATAACAAGAGAAACTAGGCAGTAGTGACCATGTCATGACAATATATTGCTGTTATTGCACTGTTTTTTGTTGCAGTTTATTTCAGTATTGTTAGTATTGTTATGTTGATTTAGAATATATGTATGTATTATAGTTTCTTCAAAGTGTGCAGTTTTTTGTTTTTTTTAACTAAAATAGTGACTTTTATACTGATGAACCATGTTTTTGATGGCGGTTTCACTGCATTATTTAAAGAAACCAAAAAAAACCTAGAATGAAATTCTTCTTGATCATACCTTTGCATTTTGTGCATGGTTTCAAAATAAAACAATACGTTGATCAAAACAATGGATCGGTAATACAAAAGCAGACACTATTCTGAAGGAATTTAAGTGTCTAACCCCCCCTTTCATTCATGTTGCCTCTGGCCTTCCTACTTCTAACAAGCCTTGACAACAGATCATTCACTTATACTACGCATAATTAACCCATCACACACAGGAACATACACACACACATATTTTCAAAACGTGTATGCACACATGCATGATTGCACATAAACAGACATTTCCACGCATTCAAGCGTACCTATTTCGCAACCGAGGGCATTTTGTGCGCCGACGTTCAAAAACGGATCGTTCACTAATGCTAGAATTGGAAAATATCCCAAAATCCTCGTCAGTTCTCCGCCACCTGTCTGTGACCCCGGCTGCAGTCGACTGTAATTATATCTTTTCCCCGCAACATTTTTTTCTGCAAGTCTGTGTACCGAACAGCGCGGAGGGCTAAAAGGGCGATTTGTGAGATATGTTAAAAGCCGCACTTTAAATCAACATCATTAACCGAGCTAAAAGGTTGCTACTTCATATCCCCCTTTTTCTGAGAAGCATAATGACTTGCTGGGTCCATAACTCACGGGGCGTTCATGCGAGCAATGAAGGGACGAACTCCCTGAGCTGTGTAAATGTGATAGGATAGCTGCCTCGCAGGCTTGAAAACAAAATGTGTGGCACGCTCTTGTCTTTTGTGTTTCAGAAACCTGAATCTTGTAAGAATATCGGCTTACGGTGCTACACGAACATGGCTAGGGGCAATGTGTTTCTCCTTTTGAATGTTGGTGGAATGATAGAACATTCCACAGGGCAAGCAACGCCTTTAGAGCGCCATGAACCGGTGTTTTTCAACCTTTTTGGAGGCAAGGCACATTTTTTTTCATTTAAAAATACGGAGGCACACCACCAGCAGAAATCGTTAAAAAATGTTACTCCACCAGGTCGTCGTGCCTTATTTTGAGTTTGTTGGTGTTTTCCTGTGCTTCAGTTTTTGTCTTGCGCTGTTATTTTGGTGGCCCTTCCTGTTTTGTTGGTAGTTTCCTGTTGCAGTTTCATGTCTTCCCTTTGAGCGCTATTCCCCGCACCGGCTTTGTGTTAGCAAGCAAGGCTATTTAAGTTGTTGCTATCCTTCTTTGTGCGGACATTGTTGATTGTCATGTCATGTACGGATGTACTTTGTGGACGCCGTAAGTTTTTGCTGTCGTCCAGCATTCTGTTTCTGATTCCTTTGTAGCCAGTTCAGTTTTACTTTCGTTTTGCATAGCCATTGCCTTTTCCTTTCCCTTTCGTGTAATTTCACTTGGCCCGTGAGGTGATATCAAATTAAAGTTAAAGTTAAAGTTAAAGTACCAATGATTGTCACACACACACTAGGTGTGGCGAAATTATTCTCTGCATTTGACCCATCACCCTTGATCACCCCCTGGGAGGTGAGGGGAGCAGTGGGCAGCAGCGGTGGCTGCGCCCGGGAATCATTTTGGTGAATTAACACTAGAGCTGGCCCGCCGATTATATACATCGGCGGTGCCGCGGTACACCGCTAATTCTTATACTTGCCAAACCTCCCCCAGATTTCGGTGCCCCTCCCTAGGATTGTAGCCATCCCCTCTTCATCCAGTCCAACAAGTGCTGGCTCAGTTACATAAAATGTGCGGCTTTGGCACGCACACAGAAGTGAATGCAATGCATACTTGTTCTTCAGCGATACAGGTTACACTGAGGGTGCCAGTATAAAAACCTTTAACATTGTTAGAAATATACGCCACAATGTTAATCCACACAAAAACATGAACGACAAACACATTTTGGGAGAACATCCGCACAGTAACACAACATAAACACAACAGAACAAATACCCAGAATCCCATGCAGCACTAACTCTTCCGGGACGCTACAATATACACCCCGCTACCTCCTAAACCCCGCCGTTAATGTTGATATTTACCTCAGAAGGCTGCAAATAGAAAAGAGGCATTCAATTTTCATTTAAATTGTATTTGATATGCCATTGATATTAAATTTAATTATTATTATTATTATTTGAAACTCGATTTTGCATGTCACTATAAAGTTATATAAGCCTTGCTCGTTCAATATTTAATGCAAAACTTGTTTGAGTCCCTATCAAAAAGGTTAATTTGTTCAACCTTGGCCCGCGGCTTTGTTCAGTTTTAAATTTTGGCCCACTCTCTATTTGAGTTTTACACCCCTGGGTTAGAGTGTCCGCCCTGATATCGGTAGGTTGTGAGTTCAAACCCCGGCCGAGTCATGCCAAAGACTATAAAAATGGGACCCATTACCTCCCTGCTTGGCACTCAGCATCAAGGGTTGGAATTGGGGGTGTAATCACCAAAAATTATGAACAAGGGGATGGGTCAAATGCAGAGGACACATTTCACCACACCTAGTGTGTGTGAAGTGAAGTGAATTATATTTATTTAGCGCTTTTTCTCTAGTGACTCAAAGCGCTTTACATAGTGAAACCCAATATCTAAGTTACATTTAAACCAGTGTGGGTGGCACTGGGAGCAGGTGGGTAAAGTGTCTTGCCCAAGGACACAACGGCAGTGCCTAGGATGGCGGAAGCGGGGATCGAACCTGGAAGCCTCAAGTTGCTGACACGGACACTCTACCAACCGAGCTATACCGCCCCTGTGACTATCTTTGGTACTTTAACTTTAACTTAACATACCTTTTTACTTGCACACCGCCTCCCGCTGTGGTCTGCATATTGGGATCACAACAAACCATCCTCGTCTCACCCGACACATTCCGACTTTTACAAAGCAATTAACTACCTGTTGCCACCTACTGACATGGAGTGTTACGTGGTTACCATGCCAAGTTTTACACAGCACAGACACTAAGCAACGGCACATTATTTACAGGTTGTAATTATTGATTTGCAAAAAAATAATTTGGGTGAAGTTGCATAAATTCCCACTGCACACCAGACAATATCTCATACATGCCAACCTTGAGACCTCCGAATTCTGGAGATGGGGGGCAGGGGCGGCGGGGTTGAGATGGGGGAGATGGGGGGCTTGAGGTGGGCGGGGTTGGGAGGGGCGGGGTTTGGTGGAAGCGGGGGTGTATATTGTAGCGTCCTGGAAGAGTTAGTGCTGCAAGGTGTTCTGGGTATTTGTTCTGTTGTGTTACGGTGGGGATGTTCTCCCGAAATGTGTTTGTCATTCTTGTTTGGTGTGGGTTCACGGTGTGGCGCATATTTGTAACATTGTCAAAGTTGTTTATACGGCCACCCTCAGTGTGACCTGTATGGCTGTTGATCAAGGATGTGTTGCATTCACTAATGTGTGTGTGTAAAAGCCGCATATATTATGTGACTGGGCCGGCATGCTGGTTGTATGGAGGAAAAGTGGACTTGGCGACAGGTTGTAGAGGACGCTAAAGGCAGTGCCTTTAAGGCAGTGTTTTTCAACCACTGTGCTGTGGCACACTAGTGTGCCGTGAAATATTGTCTGGTGTGCCGTGGGAAATTATGCAACCTCACCTATTTGGTCCAAAAAATATTTTTTTGCAAACCAATAATCATATTCTGCAAATAATGTGTCGTTACTTAGGATAACCACGTAATACTCCATGTCAGTAGGTGGCAGCAGGTAGTTAATTGCTTTGTAAAAGTTGGAATAAGTCGGGTGAGACCAGGATGGTTTGTTGTGATCCCAATATGCAGACCACAGCGGGAGGCAGGGTGCAGTTAAAAAGGTATGTAATGCTTAAACCAAAAATGAACAAATGGAAAAGGCTCTGAAGCACAGGGATGGCTATGCAAAACAAAAGTAAAACTGAACTAGCTAAAAGTAAACAGAAACAGAATGCTGGACGACAGCAAAAACTTACGCCGTCCACAAAGTACATCCGTATATGACATGACAAATCAACAATGTCCACACAAAGAAGGATAATAATAATAATAATAATAATAATAATAATAATAATAATAATAATAATAATAATGATAATAATAATAATAATAATAATAATAATAAAATATTTTATTTTTAAAAAACACTTTACATTGAGTAAACAACCTCAAAGTGCTAAAGTATATTAAAAAATAAAAAATAAAATGATAATAAAAAATAAATACAAATAAAAACTAGAACAGCCAAATAGCTAAAACTAGTATGCATATATCTAAAAAAAGCCTCTTTTTTTTTAAAAAAAAGAAGGGTTTTTAAACCTTTTTTAAAAGCATCCGCAGTCTGTGGTGCCCTCAGGTGGTCAGGGAGAGCGTTCCACAGGATAGCAACAACTTAAATAGTCTTGCTTGCTATCACAAAGCATGTGCGGGGGCATAGCGCTCAAAGGAAGACATGAAACTGCTACAGGAAAATACCAACGAAATAGGAAGGGCCACCAAAATAACAGCGTAAGACAAAAAACTAAAGCACTACACACACGAAAACACAAAGAAACTCAGGCGTGACGACCTGGTGGAGTATAATTTTTTACCGTTTTCCACTGGTGGTGTGCCTCCGGAATTTTTTAATGAAAAAAACGTGCCTTGCCTCAAAAAAGGTTGAAAAACACTGTTTTAAGGCACGCCCCCAATATTGTTGTCCGGGTGGAAATCGGGAGAAATTCGGGAGAATGGTTGCACCAGGAGATTTTCGGGGGGGGGGGCACTGAAATTCGGGAGTTTCCCGGGAAAATCGGGAGGGTTGGCAAGTATGCAATATCTCTCGGCACACTAGTGTGCAGCAAAACGGATGATCAAACAAAACAGATGTCAGTTCCACGGTGAAGTTTTGGTTATTTTACTGAGGAATTTGTGAAAATGAAACAACACAAAAAGAATGCCGTTGTGAGTTAATAATACTAACACAGACACTCGTAAACGTGTTGGCATGTTAGCTAACGCTAACGACGCACATTAAGATAGTACATACAAATATGTACGAAAACACTCCTACAGACGTCACACATGGGGCGGTTTAGTAAGTATGAATTGTTTTAGTTACATTGTTAAACTTACAAACATTGCTTGGAGTGTTGAATGAAAAATAAGAAGTATAAACGCAATGGACGAATAGAAAATAGCCGAAGGTATTCGTAAGCGCAATATTCAAAATGGTTGATTGAATTTGTGGCATTTTGTGATGTTTAAACAGTGTTTTCACATACTTTGCGGATTGTAAATACAATTGGATACAGTTCGATGGATACAATAAAACACAAATTAGCATATAAAGTCAACTTGTTTTTCCACTCTACTGGTACTTTTACACTTGTGTTGACAGTAGCCTATCTAAGTAGCCTGATGTTAACGAGACTGCGATTGGATACTCACTTGTCACTCCAAAGTGAGTATCCAATCACAAGTTACAATTTAGCATGAAGCAGGAAGTGTTGCGCCGTAGCCAGACCGGGATAGCAGAGAAGGAGAACAAAAGGTTGATTAGGTGGCAGATATATATTTGCAAAGCAATTTTCTAGAAGGATATTCAAAGAGAAACTACATATTGTGAGCTCAGCTGTTCTGGCGATGAAATGCTCGCCATTTCTACTCGAAGAATAATAAACCGACGACGAGGGGTACCACTGGCTTATACTGCGTCAAATAGGTCCTACCAATTTTCACGTTTAATATGTTTTTTGCAATTTTAATTTTGACAGTACCACATAAGATATGTTTTAATTGCTGATGCGTTATAATTTATTTTTTAATGTGCCAGAAAATCACCCGCTTTGTACACTGTTGATGTGTTTCCAATGCCCCGTTGGGGCGTAAATGTGTTCCTGTATAGTATTTCTCCAGCAATGTTCATGTGGTGACATAAATGTTGGTATTTTGAGAGGTAATCTTTGAAGTCGGACATCACTGAAGGCCTAGGTGGGAAACGCATGGCCCACCACTGGTTATTGGTATTGGCCAATCTCACTAATGGAATTGGCAACATAAATCCCTGATCGGAACATCCCCTAGTATCAAATGGAAACGGGTCAAGCACTATAGAAAACAAGTTGAAAAAGGCCATGTGGAGGGAATGTGCGATCAGCGCGCCTCCAGGAGCAAAGGCCACCGCCTCTGTCAATGGTGTTGAGGGCGGAGCACTATCGGCTAGGGGCGGGGCATGTGCGGGACGGCGAGACAGAGCTGGCAGGTGATTAGATTTCACAGGTGGTACGTGGTGATCTAATCATCTGTTGTCTTTAACAGTGAGCGACCAGCGGAGAAGGAGGTGTTGGTAAAGACTGGAGAGAAAAAACTTCTGAAAAGATTGTGCTTGAAAATACATGGACAATAAAAACTCTGTTAAAAAGCACGCCTGGCTCCTGTGACGTGGTATCTGTGGAACGGGTAGGGATCGACTTCCACAGGCCACTAAATCGGAAGCCGGTTTCCCTTTACACCTCCCACAAACCCATCGATAGGCTCTGCCATTTCTTGTTAATGTGTTATTGGCCGTCCCCGCTGTCACTCCATCTGGTTGTAAACTGCACATACACTTGTTTAGCTCGTTGGCCAAAAGTCTGTCTTCATCTGCCACTTTGTGTTAACATTTTGACCGTTTTCCTGCCCGGGTCAGCTAGACTGATTTTTAAATCAGAGGTTTCCTTTTGCATGTGTACTTGTATGATGACCAGGCCTGGTACCGTATTTTTCGGAGTATAAGTCGCACCGGAGTATAAGTCGCACCTGCCGAAAATGCATAATAAAAAAGGAAAAAAAACATGAAAAAAAACTGCGACTTATAGTCCGAAAAATACGGTAATTAGTTGTGCCACTCCACCTCTAAAATGAACATTTTGTGAATGGCACCTCGAAACAGCAGCATAATCCAGGCTTCTTTTAGAGTTGCAAATGGCGGAGATCAACATGATAATGAAGTTGTCATCCAACTACATCCATCTCAGCATGTACACTGCAAAAAGTCAGTGTTCAAAAACAAGGGGGAAAAAAATACAAAAATTTGGGGTATTTTACTTGATTTCAGTAAAAGTTGACTTAATCCAGACTTCAACCATTTCAATACCTGATTTAGGTATTCTATATATACAGCTGATCAATACTGTCATGATCCGTTGCCCAAGTCATGTTTTGGTTGGTCTGATATTTCCTTAGTTAGTTCTGTTTCAGCACCCTTGTTTGTTTTCTTTCTTTCCATGGGTGCTGATTTTTGTCACCTGCCTCTGATTAGTGGTCGGGACGCTCACCTGCTCCCGGTCACTAACACAGAATTATCTGCCAATAGAACAAGAAAATTTGGCTTGTCAAGACTTTCCAAAAGAAGTAAAATTAGCTAACCTCAATTAACCCCAAAATACCTTAAAATAAGTATATTCTCACTAATAACAAGTGCACTTTTCTTGATAGAAAAAACAAATATGAGACCTTTTTTCTCAGTATGTTGAAAGATATTCTTAAATTAAGTAAATGCTAGTGCCATTGTCTTGACATAATGATATGCGCTCGGCATTACATTTCTTGAAACCAGCAAACTTATACTAAAAACTAGTTTATTTTTCTTAATGGAAAGGCAACAAGGCAACCGCTTTTTACTCTCGGGGTCTACTAGCCGCTCAGGCAAATCATATGGTCTAAAAATGCATTTTTCCATCGATAACATGACATCATCGCGCCAAGTGCGTGCTCTTTCAGTCAATTAGTGCACAAGAAATATATATATATATATATATATATATATATATATATATATATATATATATATATATATATATATATAATTACAGCCCGGTCCCCAGACAATTTTTTGATTGTAATTTTGAAGAATTTATCTGAATGTGCATGAACTATTTCTGTTAAAAATTGTTTGAAATGTCCAAATGTTGAAATATTAACTGTCAGTTTACTGTAGTTTGCCAACTACTACTATAAGAGTACATATTTTCTATTGTTTCATTGAAAATGAGACAGCATAGTCCATTTGGCTGTCATCTGTTTTAATTACGAGACACAATTGTGTCAAAGTCATGATTTTTTATTTCATGCTTGAAATAAGAAATGATTATTTTGAAAAAGTAGTTATATACTTGTGAGTGTTGATGACACAGCTTTGCAACAGTTGATATTCTAGTTTCAAGCATGTTTTACTCAATATAGGTCATCAAATCTCAGAAACAAGCTGTAATATCTTACTGAGATAATTTAGGACCAAAACACTTAAAACAAGTAAAACACTAACATAAAATCTGCTTAGTGAGAAGAATTATCTTATCAGACAGAAAATAAGCAAATATCACCCTTATATGAGATATTTAATCTTACTTAGATTTCAGTTGTTGCAGTGTAGAATCAAGAAGATGACCATTCAGGTCTTTAACGCAGTGGTTCTCAAACTCAGAAAACAGTGATTCTTTGGCGTACCACTTGATGAAGCCCACGTTCCACAGTTTGAGAATCATTGTTCTAACGTATTATTCTATTGGAATAATCCCTCTGTCGCAGTGTGCATCAAAACAGAGCATCTCACTGGATGTAATTTGTTTATACAGGTGCGTATAATGTTTTAGCTGCTAAGTGATTTATTTCAAAGCATATTTACCAGTCGCCCGGCCTCATTGTTGTGCAGGTCAATGAGTGTCCTGATGTCGCTTTTGCCCCTTCTCCTCTTGGCATCCATGAACTGTTTGGACTTTTCATACCCAAATTCCACATCATCTCCACAGCCGCCCCACTCCCACTTGACTCCGTCTCCAGTGGAGGACGACAGAGGTTTCGGAGGGGCTCGGTTCCTGGTTGCCTCGCAGCCACACTGCAGCAGGTCCCCCATGCTGCAGGCCTGCGTCACTGCGTGGGTCACGCCGGCAGCTGTGACGGCATAAACAAACGCAGTCTCTCGGATATCTGGAATGTAAAAAGCAAGGGGTTTTCGTTAGGTTTGACTTAATAATCAGAATATTTCAAAACTGATGAATTCATTGATGAATTTTGTCTTTTCTGACCTTTACGTGTTGTTACAATGTGGGTTACCCGTCTTAAACAATGCCAATTAGAGATGTTCAATAATGGCTTTTTTGCCGATATTCCGATATTGTCCAACTCTTAATTACCGATTCCGATATCAAACGATACCGATATAAACAGTCGTGGAATTAACACATGATTATGCCTAATTTTGTTGTGATGCCCCGCTGGATGCATTAAACAATGTAACAAGGTTTTCCAAAATAAATCAACTCACGTTATGGAAAAAAATGCCAACATGGCACTGCCATATTTATTATTGAAGTCGCAAAGTGCATTATTTTTTTAACATGCCTCAAAACAGCAGCTTGGAATTTGGGACATGCTCTCCCTGAGAGAGCATGAGGAGGTGAGGTGGGCGGGGTTGGGAGGGGGCGGGTTTGAGGTGGGGGGTGTATATTGTAGCGTCCCGGAAGAGTTAGTGCTGTAAGGGGTTCTGGGTATTTGTTCTGTTGTGTTTATGTTGTGTTACGGTGCGGATGTTCTCCCGAAATGTGTTTGTCATTCTTGTTTGGTGTGGGTTCACAGTGTGGCGCATATTTGTAACAGTGTTAAAATTGTTTATAGGGCCACCCCCAGTGTGACCTGTATGGCTGTTGACCAAGTATGTATGCATTCACCTGTGTGTGTGAAAAGCCGTAGATAGTATGTGACTGGGCTGGCACGCAAAGGCAGTGCCTTTAAGGTTTATTGGCGCTCTGTACTTCTCCCTACGTCCGTGTACACAGCGGCGTTTTAAAAAGTCATGAATTTTACTTTTTGAAACCCATCCATCCATCCATCTTCTTCCACTTATCCGAGGTCGGGTTGTGGGGGCAGCAGCCTAAGCAGGGAAGCCCAGACTTTCCTCTCCCCAGCCACTTCGTCCAGCTCTTCCCGGGGGATCCCGAGGCGTTCCCAGGCCAGCCGGGAGACATAGTCTTCCCAACGTGTCCTGGGTCTTCCCTGTGGCCTCTTACCGGTTGGACGTGCCCTAAACACCTCCCTAGGGAGGCGTTCGGGTGGCATCCTAACCAGATGCCCGAACCACCTCATCTGGCTCCTCTCGATGTGGAGGAGCAGCGGCTTTACTTTGAGCTCCCCCCGGATGGCAGAGCTTCTCACCCTATCTCTAAGGGAGAGCTCCGCCACCCGGCGGAGGAAACTCATTTCGGCCGCTTGTACCCGTGATCTTGTCCTTTCGGTCTTAACCCAAAGCTCATGACCATAGGTGAGGATGGGAGCGTAGATCGACCGGTAAATTGAGAGCTTTGCCTTCCGGCTCAGCTCCTTCTTCACCACAACGGATCGATACAGCGTCCGCATTACTGAAGATGCCGCACCGATCCGCCTGTCGATCTCACGATCCACTCTTCCCTCACTCGTGAACAAGACTCCTAAGTATTTGAACTCCTCTACTTGGGGCAGGGTCTCCTCCCCAACCCGGAGATGGCATTCCACCCTTTTCCAGGCTAGAACCATGGACTCGGACTTGGAGGTGCTGATTCTCATCCCAGTCGCTTCACACTCGGCTGCGAACCGGTCCAGTGAGAGCTGAAGATCCTGGCCAGATGAAGCCATCAGGACCACGTCATCTGCAAAAAGCAGAGACCTAATCCCGCAGCCACCAAACCGGATCCCCTCAACGCCTTGACTGCGCCTACAAATTCTGTCCATAAAAGTTATGAACAGAATCGGTGACAAAGGGCAGCCTTGGCGGAGTCCAACCCTCACTGGAAACGTGTCCGACTTACTGCCGGCAATGCGGACCAAGGTCTGACGCTGATCATACAGGGAGCGGACCGCCACAATCAGACAGTCCGATACCCCATACTCTCTGAGCACTCTCCACAGTTCTTCCCGAGGGACACGGTGGAATGCCTTCTCCAAGTCCACAAAGCACATGTAGACTGGTTGGGCAAACTCCCATGCACCCTAAAGGACCCTGCCGAGAGTATAGAGCTGGTCCACAGTTCTACGACTGTTCCTCCTGAATCCGAGGTTCGACTATCCGGCGTAGCCTCCTCTCCAGTACACCTGAATAGACCTTACCGGGAAGGCTGAGGAGTGTGAGCCCACGATAGTTAGAACACACCCTCCGGTTCCCCTTTTTAAAGAGAGGAACCACCACCCCGGTCTGCCAATCCAGAGGTACCGCCCCCAATGTCCACGCGATGCTGCAGACAGAGTCTTGTCAACCAAGACTCTGGGCGGATCTCATCTACCCCCTGGGCCTTGCCACCGAGGAGCTTTTTAACTACCTCAGCAACCTCAGCCCCAGAAATAGGAGAGCCCACCACAGATACCCCAGGCACTGCTTTTGAAACAGATACCGATAATTTTGAAACCGATACCGATAATTTCCAATATTACATTTTAAAGCATTTATCGGCCGATAATATCGGCAGTCCGATATTATCGGACATCTCTAATGCAAATGCTTTAAATCATAAAGTTCATGCATTTTGGCGTGAGTTTGCATGCAATTTTGGATTTGTCTGTTCCTGCGGTTCTGCAGTCTGGCTATGTTGTGACATCACAGAGAGGTGGACGTACTTATTTGGGCATTGGGTAAAGCTATCAACCAAAGGGGGGGAGCTCCACTGCTTCAGGCTATAAGGAAACAGAAAATGTAGGATAAAGTATTATTTACATCTAATTGTGGCATGTGCATGATTACACCGATGTGAGAGATGTAGTGACATAAATGCTGCTGAAAGCTTTTTTGTGTTTTAATTGATGAAGGTGTACCGTATTTTCCGGACTATAAGGTGCAGTTAAAATCCTTTTTTTCTCCTCAAAACTCGACAGTGCACCTAATAGCCCGGTGTGCCTAATGTACGGAATAATTCTGGTCTTACTCACCAACCTCCAAGCAATTTTATTTGGTACCTGGTGTAATGATTAGTGTGACCAGTAGATGGCAGTCAAACAAAGGAGATACGTGGTAAGAGGTATGATATGCAATATGACTCAAGTAAACAACACCAACATTTTAAATGTTCCATTGAAAATATAGAACATTACACACAGCGCTCAAAAATCTTGTCAAAATGTTTTTGTACGACTTTGGTAAGCTGTAAAGCCGCTCCGCTTGGTGGACTGTCGGCGCTTTAAACTTACGAGTATTATTATGGTGTGTGTATGAGGTAAGACATGTTATCTGGCGTTTTGTTTCACAATATTATGCAAAAGCAACTTTTCTTACCTTCTGGTACCTGCTGATCTGTATTTGAGATCTTTATAAATCTTGAAAAATTGCACGCCTCCGCCTTTGTAGTCCGTAACGACGACATAGGCATTAGGCTTCTTCTTTTTCTCTATCTTCTTGTTACGGGGCATTCATCCTCCGCTGTTGCCATTTCTAATATAAAGTAGTGTAAAGTTCTTACTTATATCTGTCAGTAAACTCACCATTAAAGCACTAAAACATACCGGTGTAGTGAGTTTATACTATTCACCCTAGGAACTTTAGTTATTAGAGTTCCGGTCGGACGGTTTTTGATGATGCTGCTCCATTATTGATTTAAGTAAAGTCTGAATGTCATTAAAACAGTTAGCTCCATCTTTTGACACTTCTTCCACTCCCGTCCTTGCACGCTACACCGCGACAACGAAGGTGACGGGCAGAAGACGCTGCCGAAGGTGAGCCACATAAATTAGAGCGCCCACAAAACGACTCGCTGCTCCCCTCACCTCCCAGCGGGTGGAACAAGGGGATGGGTCAAATGCAGAGAGTGATTTCACCACACCCAGTGTGTGTGTGACTATCAGTGGTATTTTATCAGTGGTACTTTACAACAGCGGACTCGTGCAAAGCTTTTTGGATAAAACTTTACCATATGGGGAGATATCCGCTGAGGTCACCAATTGGAGAATACATCACAAATTGGCATACTTGCCAACCCTCCCGGATTTTCCGGGAGACCCCCGAAATTCAGCGCCTCTCCTGAAAACTACCCGGGACAAAATTTCTCCCGAAATTCAGGCGGAGCAGGAGACCACGCCCCCTCCAGCTTCATGCGGACCTGAGTGACGTGTCGACAGCCTGTTTTCACGTTCGCTTTTCCACAATATAAACAGCGTGCCTGCCCAATCACGTTATAACTGAAGAATGGTGGAGGGCGAGTTCTTGGTTTCTTATGTGGGTTTATTGTTAGGCTGTTTCATTAACGTCCTCCCAGCGCGGTAACAACACACAACAACAGCAGTCACGTTTTCGTCTACCGTAAAGCAGTTCGTCTGCCGTAAACAGCAATGTTGTGACACTCATAAACAGGGCAATACTGCCATCTACTGTACATGCATATGTGACAATAACATCTAGGGCTTTTAGAGAGTGCAGTGCACAACTGCGCACACAACAAGGAGACGAAGCAGAATGCATCATCAGAGAGGGTGTTCAGCATGGTTATAAAAAAAGTGACAGAGAATAGAACAAGGATGGACAATTCAACCCTTAACTTAACAATGAGTAGATGAGTGTTATGTGTGTGTATATGTGTAAATAAATGAACACTGAAATTCAAGTATTTCTCTTATTTATATATATGTATATATATATATATATATATATATATATATATATATATATATATATATATATATATATATATATATATATATATATATATATATATAATAAATATATATATATATATATATATAAAATAAAATAAATATATATATATATATATATATATAAGTAGAATTCACTGAAAGTCAAGTATTTCTTATATATATATACATGTATATATATATATATATATACATATATATATATATATAAAATAATATATATATATGTATATATATATATATATATATATATGTATATATATATATATAAAATAAATAAATATATATATATATATATATATATAAATATATATATAAAATAAAATAAATATATATATATATATAAGTAGAATTCACTGAAAGTCAAGTATTTCTTATATATATATATATATATTTCATATATATATATATATATATATACATATATATGAAATACTTGACTTTCAGTGAATTCTACTTATATATATATATATATTTATTTTATTTTATATATATATATATATATATATATATATATATATATATATATATATATATATATATATATATATATATATATATATATATATATATATATATATATATATATATATATTTATTTATTTATTTTTCCCGAAATCAGAGGTCTCAAGGTTGGCAAGTATGCAAATTGGGCAAATTCCAAATGGCTCGTTCGGAGGAAATATGAAGGAAGGCAAGATTGTTGCATAAATACCTCCACCATGCCTTCATGGTTTGATTTCAAATTTTCAGGACTTATGAAAATACCAAATACAAAAAAAAAACAGGTACCAAAAGTTGGTTTTGCGTCATGGGTCCTAGGGGTGTGGGAAAAAATCGATTTGAATTCAAATCTCCATTCTCACGTTGTATGATTCAGTATCGATTCTCATTTTTCAAAAATCGATTTTCTTCCCCTGCTCCTGGCAATGTGCCTTCTGGGCTACCATAGGTATTGCGCAATAAGCAGCGTGGCTACCTGGTGGCTAGCTACTAGAGATGCGCGGTTTGCGGACACAACCGCGGAGTCCGCGGATTATCCGCGGATCGGGCGGATGAAATTAAAAAAAATAAGATTTTATCCGCTCGCGGGTCGGGTCGGGCGGATTAATTCGATTTTTTTTTTTTTTTTTTTTGCGGGTGGCAGTTAAACCAATTCGGAAATATATATACATAGTTAAATGTTGTTACCCACATACGAAAAACGAGCAGGCACCTGCAGCATATGCCACAACAGAAGAAAAAAAAAGAAAAGAGATGGACACTTTTACGGAGCGGAGAAGGGACGCCTCGCCGGGGTCCGGGACCGAGGCCCCTTCCCCCGAGAGGGCCCCACCGGGAGCCGTAGCTGAGGCGATCCGCGAGAAGGGCCCGACGCACGTCCAGGGTCACTACCGCGCCCACCGCACCGACACTCCGCCTCGTCCGCTTTCGCCGCGGCCGGCGTCACGCGCAGCAGGTAAGCAGCTTACCTGCCCGCCACCCCCGTGGCCGGGGGCTCGTAACATGGGTCACTCCGCGCGCTCCGCCCGCGCAGCTTACCTGCTTGCCACCCCTGTTGCCGGGGGCGCGTAACAGGGGTCACTCCGCGCGCAGTGCGCTCACGAAAGGGGTGGGGCTCACCCTGGTTGATATAGAGAGCAGGACGGTGGCCATGGAAGTCGGAACCCGCTAAGGAGTGTGTAACAACCCACCTGCCGAATCAACTAGCCCTGAAAATGGATGGCGCTGGAGCGTGGGCCCATACCTGGCCGTCGCCGGCAGCGAGACGTGCTTGGAGGTGCGCTCAGTGCGGCTCCCATATGATTGCGCACTGGTCTGCGTCTGGGTCGTGACAGCGTGGCACGCGCAAGTCTGTGCTCCATTGGATCAGTCTCCTTTCTTTAACAGGCAAAAGCTTTATAACCTCACCATACCTGCCAACTTTTAAATCAGAAAAACCTAGTAGCCAGGGTCCAAGGGCCGCAGGCCCCGGTAGGTCCAGGACAAAGTCCTGGTGGAGGGTTCAGGGCTTCGCCCCCCGACGCAAAATGATTATTAGCATTCAGACAGGTTAAAATGTTGCTAAAACCATCACTTTTCTATCAGTCACAGTGACTTTTCAAAACAAAAATATTACAGCAAAAATCATATGGGTTGATTGACATGTTTATTCTGTAAGCTAACTTCAATAGTTTGAAATTATTTTGACAGTTAATGCCAGTTATCCTGTCAACCTTTCACAAGACTTCAATTTGTTAATTGAAAGTATAAATAGTATAAACACTTTTAACAGTATGTCGTACTGTGAAATACAGCCGACACGCGCACCAAACACGAAGCAAGGCCATGGTGCAAGAGAACAAAGGACTTCTTTCATTTAAGGTTTGTGATAAACCATCAAACTCATTCGTTAAAAGGACTCTATAGTAATATAAAGCGAATTTTTCTGGACATTATCATGCAAGAAAAGTTTATTTTTGGGATCGCGATCACCGCGTAATGATTTTTAAAGGTTGCATTACATTATTAACTGTCCCATGTGATCAGCCAGTGCGATTGGAAGTCCATGCTCAATTATTGCCTCCGTAAATAAAACTTCGGCATTTATCACATCCAAAGAATCTGTTTGGGCGACGAAAAACGTTGAAAGTTTTCCACTTGTATCGCTAGCAACGGCATTAGACTTGTGTTTTTTTGTCCCAATGTGGTCTTTTACATCGCTAATTCCTCCGTGTCCGATCGAAAAATCTTGTCTGCACAAGGTGCAATTCGCGTAGTTTTCACCCTTTTTTTTTTTTTTTTATTAATATTAGATATATAACAACGGGCGGATGGCGGGCGGGTGCAGTTCTGATCAAACGTTACATCGGGTGGATGGCGGATGGTTGACGACTTTCTGACGCGGTTGCGGATGAAATAAATTGCCTATCCGCGCATCTCTACTAGCTACTAAGGGGAGTGTAGTGTTGTTGTGTTGCCGCTAAAATGCAGGTAGAAGAAAAAGAAACGGAGCAGCCTAAAGAAAAAATACAACCGCCTCCGCGGACTTTGAAAGCCAACGTTTGGAGACGCTTTGGATTTTACCGTGGCAAGAAAGGGCTTGACATGACTCATACAATTTGCAGACTTTGCAACGCTAAAGTTAAGTACTTTGGGAATACTTCAAATCCCAACACTCACTTGGACAGACACCACCCAGAGTTATCAGAGGAAAAGGATCATCCACTAACAACACCGGCAGCTGATCAACGCACACTTCACCAGTTTACAAAATTACCACCCAGTTCTGAACGGGCAAAGAAGATAACCTTATCCATCGCTCGTTTCATTGCAAAAGACATCCGACCATACAGCGCAGTGGAGAGAGAAGGCTTCAGGTTCATGATCAAAACTATTGAGCCATGGTATGACATTCCATCACGCTCGATTTTTACAGACAATGTTGTACCTTGACTTTACAGAGAGACAAAGCTAAAAGTAGGGGAAGCTGTGACTAGAGCTAGCAGAGTAGCTCTTACCTGTGATCACTGGACCTCTAGGAACCAGACTGGGGTAGATCCTGCTGAAATCCTATGTATTGAATGAATAGAGAATCGTTTTGAATCGGAAAAATATTGTTTTTGAATCGAGAATCGAGTTGAATCGAAAAAAATCGATTTATAATTGAATCGTGACCCCAACAATCGATATTGAATAGAATCGTGGGACACCCAAAGATTCACAGCCCTAATAGGTCCACTTTAAGTCAATATACCAATGTCAGTTGTGTGAATCACTATAACATATTTACAATCAATACTGCATTCTCTAGCACCAAATTGATTATTAGAGCTGGGTTTACACACCACTAACCTGCTAATTTACTTTTGGTTCAGAGCTTTATGCTCCTGGAAAAATAAAAGACAACATCGACAACTGCAAATGGGCATTTGTCCTCAGCACCACTGTTATCATCAAGATTCAAGATTCAAGATTCAAGACTGTTTATTGTCGTATGCACAGTTAAACAGACAGTTTGCCGTACAATGAACATCTTACTTTGCTAGTCCACCCTTCAACAAGTCACACGGTACTTAGCTAAAAAATAAAAAATAAAAAGAAAAATGTATATACAAGGCACAGTAAGTAACATAACATTATTGCACATTCTGATTGACAGTCAACAGTATAAATATGGAGGTGACATTTGGTCACAGCAGCAGTTAAAGTGTCTTTAGTGATCAAAGGTGAAAAGTGTCTACAGTGATGGTTCACAGTTCGGGAGTGGTCATGGTAGCTGTCTTTTGTTCAAAAAGACAAAAGTAAAACGATGGGGGTGGGGGGGGTGGGGGGGCTAGCATTCACAAGTTAGCATTCACAAGCCTGATGGCCTGTGGGTAGAAACTGTTTGTCAGTCTCATAGTCCTGCATTTCAGCCTCCTGTATCGTCTGCCTGATGGTAGGAGGCTGAAGAGACTGTGCTGGGGGTGTGTACTGTCCTTTATGATGTTGTGTGCTCTCCTGGTGGCCCTGGTAGAGTACATGTCCTGTAGTGAGGGGAAGGCTGCTCCTGATATGTACTGAGCAGTTTTAATCACTCGCTGGAGTGCCTTCCTGTCTTTAGCAGTGCAGTTTCCATACCAGACCGTGATTGAGCTGGTAAGGGCACTCTCAACCGTACTTCTATAGAAGTTGCTGAGAATTTTGGGTGGCATGCCAAATTTTCTCAACACACTTTCATCTGCACTCATTCCTTTTGACAAGACAACAGGAGTTAAGAAAGAATCTGCTGAGTTTGCACGTTTCTTGATTAAATACATGGCAGAAACCAAGATAGAGTCTCTACTTCCTGAGTTTAGTGTGTTGAAAATCCAGTGCTGTTCTGTCAGCATGTCTCCAATATCATGTTTAGATTCCAGAAACATTTGTATAGCTTGTGTAATATATTTAATGTAAGTGAAGTGTGAAGTGAAGTGAATTATATTTATATAGCGCTTTTCTCTAGTAACTCAAAGCGCTTTACATAGTGAAAGCCAATTTCTAAGTTACATTTAAACCAGTGTGGATGGCACTGGGAGCAGGTGGGTAAAGTGTCTTGCCCAAGGACACAGCGGCAGTGACTAGGATGGCGAAAGCGGGACTCGAACCTGGAACCCTCAAGTTGCTGGCACGGCCACTCTACCAACCGAGCTATACCGCAACATGTAAGTGTAAAAAAAATAACAACAACAACATTATGAGTTGTGCATTTTCAGAATGTGCTTTTTCTATTTTTAAACAAAGAAAACAATCTGAAATTGTCTTTATTTTTAAGTTATTGTGCTGTGATTTTACCAGCCTGGCCCACTTGGGAGTAGATTTTTCTCCTTGTGGCCCCCCGATCTAAAATGAGTTTGACATCCCTGCCTTAAATAGATAATTTTCAAGTTTATAATATCAACACAGGGCTGTTTGCATAATGTTTTTCAAACATTATGCTTTTTAATTAGCTTAAAGGGGAACATTATCAACAGACCTATGTAAGCGTCAATATATACCTTGATGTTGCAGAAAAAAGACCATATATTTTTTTAACCGATTTCCGAACTCTAAATGGGTGAATTTTGGCGAATTAAACGCCTTTCTATTATTCGCTCTCGGAGCGATGACGTCACAACGTGACGTCACATTGGGAAGCAATCCGCCATTTTCTCAAACACCAAGTCAAATCAGCTCTGTTATTTTCCGTTTTTTCGACTGTTTTCCGTACATTGGAGACATCATGCCTCGTCGGTGTGTTGTCGGAGGGTGTAACAACACGAACAGGGACGGATTCAAGTTGCACCAGTGGCCCAAAGATGCGAAAGTGGCAAGAAATTGGACGTTTGTTCCGCACACTTTACCGACGAAAGCTATGCTACGACAGAGATGGCAAGAATGTGTGGATATCCTGCGACACTCAAAGCAGATGCATTTCCAACGATAAAGTCAAAGAAATCTGCCGCCAGACCCCCATTGAATCTGCCGAAGTGTGTGAGCAATTCAGGGACAAAGGACTTCGCTAGCACGGCAAGCAATGGCGGCAGTTTGTTCCCGCAGACGAGCGAGCTAAACCCCCTGGATGTCTTGGCTCACACCGTCCCTTATGCCACCAAAGATGATCAAGAGAAGAATATCGACCCTAGCTTCCCTGGCCTGCTGACATCAACTCCAAAACTGGACAGATCAGCTTTCAGGAAAAGAGAGCAGATGAGGGTATGTCTACAGAATATATTAATTGATGAAAATTGGGCTGTCTGCACTCTCAAAGTGCATGTTGTTGCCAAATGTATTTCATATGCTGTAAACCTAGTTCATAGTTGTTAGTTTCCTTTAATGCCAAACAAACACATACCAATCGTTGGTTAGAAGGCGATCGCCGAATTCGTCCTCGCTTTCTCCCGTGTCGCTGGCTGTCGTGTCGTTTTCGTCGGTTTCGCTTGCATACGGTTCAACCCGATATGGCTCAATAGCTTCAGTTTTTTCTTCAATTTCGTTTTCGCTACCTGCCTCCACACTACAACCATCCGTTTCAATACATGCGTAATCTGTTGAATCGCTTAAGCCCCTGAAATCCGAGTCTGAATCCGAGCGAATGTCGCTATATCTTGCTGTTCTATGCGCCATGTTTGTTTGTGTTGGCTTCACTATGTGACGTCACAGGAAAATGGACGGGTGTATATAGCGATGGTTAAAATCAGGCACTTTGAAGCTTTTTTAGGGATATTGCGTGATGGGTAAAATTTTGAAAAAAACTTCGAAAAACATAATAAGCCACTGGGAACTGATTTTTAATGGTTTTAACCATTCTGAAATTCTGATAATGTTCCCCTTTAAAACAAAAAAAATCCACTTAACACTCTATAACAGAGAGAGACACACACACACACACACACACACACACACACACACACACACTATCTCTCACGCAAACATTCTTCCACACATGGTTATCACTCATGACACAGGCTTACTTTAAAATAAAAAAAAACTGCTATTAATGACAATAACAAAAAAAGTAGTCAGGTGATTCCTTTCTTCATGATATAAAATGACAGAAAATATTGCTCCACAATATTGATTGGTCGTAGAATTGGGGCTGCTGACACCCATTTAGCATTTTTTATGGAACGTGTGTTGGTTGCGGTGGTTTTTGGTGGCTTTCCGGCACGGTATGCCTCTGTCGAGGGGAAGGAAGTTCCCTGCATTTAGTTCCTGGCGGCTTTTGGGACACAACTTGCCCCGGTGATGACTCGGCTTGCAGCGGACTACCACGAACTAAGAAAACTATGAAAAAGAACATTATCATTAACATTACTATTACATCATGCGCTTTCATCTGTGACAGTAGAAATGTTGACATTTCAGCCTACAAAAATGCCACTTCCAATTACAGAAGACTTGTGGAAAGTTGTATATGTTTTAACTTTGTTATAAGGTCATAAGTGACTGTAAAATGTGCATCTTTTGTACTACATGCTGTCGTAGTGTCTCTCTGTCACACACACGCCAACACACACACACAGACAAGCTGGAAATCGCACATTAAATATTAACACAAAATAAAGTATCAAGAAGCACTTCAATACTGATTGATTGATTGATTGAAACTTTTATTAGTAGATTGCACAGTACAGTACATATTCCGTACAATTGACCACTAAATGGTAACACCCAAATAAGTTTTTCAACTTGTTTAAGTCGGGGTCCACATTAATCAATTCATGGTAGTAAAGCGAAACATTTTCAGGACCATAAATCAGTCCATATTCTTTACTTTTCCACATACTTAAATATGGGGAAATAACTTCAAATCACTTTATTCACTAACCAGGCAATTTGGACACATAATTTCCCTTTATAGAGAACACAAAAAACACACCATTACCTAAATCATAAATATTGTTTTAAAGCCTGTATCCCTACTGATACATGTGCACATTTTGCATTTAAATCTATTGGTTTGAGTTGAAGGAACAATCACAACATATGTGATGAAGGCCACCCATAAACAGTTTGTTCCTTTAATTACCATATTTTCGGGACTATAGAGCGCACCGGTATATAAACCGCGAGCACTAAATTTAGGGAAAAAAAATTTTTTTCCCATAAAATAGCCACACCGGATAATAAGCCGCATATATATGCATTGTTTAATGAGTTATTTACAAATAGATATATTTTAAATGCTTGTTTACATACCTTCATTGTTTCCAAACAGTGTCTGTAACATGGCAGTAAAACGGCTGATCAAACAAAACAAAAGTCATCGTCATGGACCCACTATTTGCGGAAAATAGCTCACCAATCGGCTAAATGGACTCGATAACTCCACGGTGACGTTTTTGGTGAATTTACTGGGGAATTTGTGAAACTGAAACCATACAAAAATAATGCCATTGTAAGTTAATAATACTAACACAGACACCCTTAATATGTTAGAAATGTGTACCTTCATTTCTTTAGGATAGAACATACAAATATGCATGAAAACACTCCTACAGACATCACATATTGCACACCACGAAAAAAAACATGGAACGGTTTAGTAAGTATGAAAGGTTTCAGTTAAATTCAAAAACTTCAACGTGGCCTGGAGTGATGAATTAAGAATAATTTCGAGCAGAAACGCAATGGACTGTTTTATTTCCGGTTTAAGGCATTAAAACAGGACGTATATTTTCAACCCGCGGCTCCTGCAGTGAGCAAAATCATCCAAAAGGTGGCGCCATAGCACAAACAATAACACATTTTGGTGTTGGTGTTTGCTTTGACTTAAGGAAAACTATTGAACACAAAACATTATGGTCGTTAGCGAAGAAAAAACATAAATTATTTGCACCGTTCTATAAGCCGCAGGGTCCAAAGCATAGGAAAAAAGTAGCGGTTTATAGTCTGGAATTTCCAGTAAGTGCCATGGAATAAAATGCAGTGTTAATTTCCACCAACGTTATTTTCTAGAAGTGATACATGTCATACATTGCCAAACATCCTAAATATTCCCGAAAAATAACACTGTTATTAAAACCATTGGTTTTCTGACTAAGCATAATTTTGACGTATTGGTAAATATGTCTACAGCTCTCTTTTCAAAGTATGGCGCTTACTGAAAGGGGAACTTTGATGATTGTCCTTTTTTCTGACTTATAAATGTAATTACAATGTTGGATACTTGTGTTAAACAATGCCAACCAAAAACACCAAATCATAAGGTTCATGCATTTGGGCGTGAGCTTGCACGCAGTTTTGGATGCCTTTTAAACGCTGTGTTTTTTATTCAGTGGGCCATTTGTGACATCACAGATTGACGGATGTCCTTTATGTGTGTACTTTTAAGTACACTCTATGTGGAGCAAAATGTAGCCCAAAGCATAGCCAATACATATTACAGTCGTGGTCAAAAGTTTACATACACTTGTAAAGAACATAATGTCATGGCTGTCTTGAGTTTCCAATAATTTCTACAACTCTTATTTTTTTGTGATAGAGTGATTGGAGCACATACTTATTGGTCACAAAAAAAACAATCATGAAGTTTGCTTCTTTTATGAATTTATTATGGGTCTACTGAAAATGTGACCAAATCTTGCTGGGTCAAAAGTATACATACAGCAATGTTAATATTTGGTTACATGTCCCTTGGCAAGTTTCACTACAATAAGGCGCTTTTGGTAGCCATCCACAAGCTTCTAGCAAGCTTCTGGTTTATCAGGACTGGGGTTTTTTTTGCAGCTTACTTCGAGATCTGTTCTCCCAGGATGCAATCGGACTATACCAGACAAGGCTTGAAGGTAGGAACATTATTTAATCTTGACTTTCAAAGAGGGACAAATAAAAGGCGTAAAAGGCGAAGGCACAACTTAGCAAAGGAAACAAAAACTAACACTTAGCGTGAACTATGGACATGAAACAAAAACTTGCTAACTGTGGCATGAATAAACAAAACTTAGTTGGCAAGGCATGGAACGAGCAGTATGAACAAAGCAAACGCATGAATACAAGCATGAAACTATCAATGTGGCCAGGCCGACTAACTGACAAAGACAGGCTTAAATAATAATCTCATGATTAGCGACAGGTGTGATCCGAACAAGTGAGTCGCCATGGTGACAAAACAAACAAGGAAGCGCAAAACAGGAACTAATGGAGTCCAAAACTAACAGAACATAACTAAACAAAACATGATCCGGACCACGGATCATGACATGGTTGAATCTTTGACCACCCCTTCGAGTTCAGATAAATGTGTTGGTTTTCTGACATGGACTTGTTTCTTCAGCATTGTCCACACGTTTAAGTCAGGACTTTGGGAAGGCCATTCTAAAACCTTAATTCTAGCCTGATTTAGCTTTTCCTTTACCACTTTTGACGTGTGTTTGGGATCATTGTCCTGTCGCAACACCCAACTGCGCCCAAGACCCAACCTCCGGGCTGATGATTTTAGGTTGTCCTGAAGAATTTGGAGGTAATCCTCCTTTTTCATTGTCCCATTTACTCTCTGTAAAGCACCAGTTCTATTGGCAGCAAAACAGGCCCAGGGCATAATACTACCATGCTTGACGGTAGGCATGGTGTTCCTGGGATTAAAGGCCTCACCTTTTCTCCACCAAACATATTGCTGGGTATTGTGGTCAAACAGCTCAATTTTTTGTTTCATCTGACATCACATGAACAGAGATATGACCTTCTGGAGGAAAGTTCTGTTCTGTCATTGAGACACTCGTGATTTAGGACTATATAAATAAATGTTGATTTACTCCAATCACTCTATCACAAAAAAAATAAGAGTTGTAGAAATTATTGGAAACTCAAGACAGCCATGACGTTATGTTCTTTACAAGTGTATGTAAACCTTTGACCACGACTGTATGTAGACAATAAGGTCTACATAATGTTACGTTCTCCCTACTTGATATGACATTATTCACAATTTGTCAATTAACTATTCAAATAAAAGGCTTTACTCGCCTACAAAGCAAATGCATTTGGAGTTAAAACATTTTAACTTTCGACCAACCACATCCAAGCCGTTCATTATTGAGTCCAAGCCAACATCTTTAAAAAGTGTTATAGCATGAAGAGAATATATGACAGACTGAGACAGTTGGACAACCTGAAAAAGCTTCTTCGAGCCACGGATGTCACAACCACTGAGGCGTGAAAAGTTCTGGAAAACAATTCCTTCCTTCTTGCTCAGCATTGAATGACAAACACTCACAGTAGGTGAGCAATTAATATAGAAAATTCCAATTCTTGAGTTGATAGAGAGGAAATTGCGTTGAGAGTCGTTTAATTTATAATTCTTCTGAATATGCTATAAATACTGAGGTTTAAAGATTAGTGATTACATTATTTAAAATGAGCAAAGAAAGAAAATATTTATTTATAATAACTAGTTAACTTAATTTATTTTAAATAAATAATTTATTTCTTTGCTCATTTTAAATACTGTAATCACTAATCTTTAAACCTAGAAAGAAAGCAAAGAAAGAAAATATTTATTTAAAATAACTAGTTAACTTAATTTATTTTAAATAAATAATTTATTTCTTTGCTCATTTTAAATACTGTAATCACTAATCTTTAAACCTGAGATAGGCTCCAACAGCCCCCGCGACCCTGAAAGGGATAAGCGGTAGAAAATGGATGGGATGGATAGTTAACTCATGTGATTAATCATAAAAAACAAGATACATCGCACTAATTATTTAAAGCAGGGGTGTCCAAAGTTTTCCTACTGAACTGAAAAATTAAAGCATGCGGGGCCATTTTGATATTTTACATTTTCAAAACCAATACAAGATATGATTTTTTTTTTTTTTTTAACCTTTAGGGCTACCCTCAAGTTTTGCCACGGGGATTTGGAAAGGTCTCAGTCATAAATATGTTAAAAATGAGTCATATATATTTTTATTTTTATTTGAATGGACATAATTATCCAAGACTTAGATCTCTAGATTAACTTCAGGTCTATCTGTCAATATAAAGTTTAAACCAAAAACAAAGATTTAGTTTGATGCCTTTTATGCCAAAGAAAACCCTGTTTTATGGCAAACATACAAAATATGCAATATTGGTATGATGTAATTAGAGCTTTAAATATGTAAATATTACGGAACATAATTGATCTTGACCCATTTTGTAATGACAGCTTTAAAAAATGAATCCCACTAAAATTATTAGGGATCCAAAATGGCCCCAACAAAAAAAAAAAAACATTGTTTTTATTATTCTTATTTTCAAGCTAAACTCTCTAGATCAGGGGCCCCCAAACGTTTTGACTTGGGGGCCACATTGGGTTAAAAAAATTGTGCCGCGCTGTATATAATATATATATATATATATATATATATATATATATATATATATATATATATATATATATATATATATATATATATATATATATATAATAAGTAAAATATTTTTATTTGTTATTTCCCGACTTCAGCTTCAGATCTATCCGTCGATTATTAATTTTCTGGCTTTTGTTTTTATATTTTCTTTTTTTTCCATTTGTTTGTTTTATGCCCTTTTTGTCAAAGAAAACTTTATTTTTTATATGGCAAACACAAAAATACTTTAAAGTGGACTATTTGATGTGAAATAACAGGAGCCTTGAGTAGGTAAACATTTGATAACAACATTGATTGTAATTTTTTATTATTAATAATATTATCTATCATTATTTTTCTAGAAATGACAGCGTTAAATAAAAAAACAAAAAACAGGTTCAAGTTTAATATCCAACAATAAACATTGCAACGTTTTTCTGTTACATTTCACCTGTTTTCTCTTTTATCCCACTTTTATTTTAATTTTGTAATTAAAAAAAAAGAAGTATTTTTAGAATGTGGCGCGGGCCATTAAAAAAATCAACAGTGGACCCCAAATGGCCCCTGGACCGCATTTTGGACACCCCTGATGTAACGTTTCAGATTAATCGCGCAAATATTTTGGAACCCATTTACCTCAAAATATTTGACCTTACCTTTAGATAAAACTCTTAGCAAGTTTTAAGCAAATGAAATATGTGCAATACATTAAAACACTTTAAAAATGTTCCTAAATTACATTCTTACAATAAAATGTATCTCCAAATTTCAGGGGTCTTTTTTTAGGTTAGTTTAAATGCAAGTTAATAATATCTGTGATTAATCATGATTAAGTGTGATTATTCTGATTTTTTTTTTTCCACAGCATTACTATAAATACAGTATATAGGAAAAATACATACAATATGATATTTGACCACATTTTCTTGCTGAACGTTTGACAAGATAAGAAAATGGAATTTCCAGGAAAACGTACATGGACAACAATAAGACGTGTTCATTTAACTGTTTAAGGTGTACAGTTGCAAAATCTTTCACTAGCTGCGTGGGTATTAAAGTGTTGAGAATTGTGACTTGTGTGTGTGTTGCAGCCAAAGTAAAATGACTTTTATGTCTAAAAGCTGGAAGGGGTTGAGCGTGCAGTCACTACCCTCTCCCCTGCCAACTCCATATCTCATCATTTAGAGAATGGGATTCATTAGGAATGGTAACACACACACACACACACACACACAAAATGGGTGGCGTGCGATGAGCCCAACACACACCAATATGTTGGGATATCATTACCAGCTGTGCACCCCAGCGCACAGAATACAGACGGTGCATGCAAATTTGCATTTTTTTTGTATACATTTGCAAACCATTGTTTGAGTTAGACTTCTAGCTATCATATATGGTTACATACTCTACAATTTGATGACTAAATCTTTTTCATTCTTGGTTCATATTTGTTTGGGCTTGGGCATAATGACTTCACATTTAAGCACACCCCAAACAGTGTGTTTATTGCACTAGTTCCATATATAAATGTATAAATTCATATATAAAAATGTGTGTCCAAATCATCTGGCAACCAGATTGCTATATCATATTAAGAATTGCTGAAGGGTTGGTAGAACAACAAGCTATTTTTGGACTTTTAAATACCAGAACCAGTTGTGTATGGCAAAAAAAATAAAAAATAATTAGAGATGTCCGATAATGGCTTTTTTGCCAATATCCGATATTCCGATATTGTCCAACTCTTAATTACCGATTCCGATATCAACCGATACCGATATATACAGTCGTGGAATTAAGGTTTTCCAAAATAAATCAACTCAAATTATGGAAAAAAATGCCATCATGGCACTGCCATATTTATTATTGAAGTCACAAAGTGCATAATTTTTTTTGCCTCAAAACAGCAGCTTGGAATTTGGGACATGCTCTCCCTGAGAGAGCATGAGGAGGTTGAGGTGGGCGGGGTTGAGGTGTTAGGGGGTAGCGGGGGGGGTGTATATTGTAGCGTCCCGGAAGAGTTAGTGCTGCAAGGGGTTCTGGGTATTTGTTCTGTTGTGTTTATGTTGTGTTACGGTGCGGATGTTCTCCCGAAATGTGTTTGTCATTCTTGTTTGGTGTGGGTTCACAGTGTGGCGCATATTTGTAACAGTGTTAAAGTTGTTTATACTGCCAGAGTGACCTGTATGACTGTTGACCAAGTATGCGTGCATTCACTTGTGTGTGTGAAAAGCCGTAGGATTATGTGATTGGGCCGGCACGCAAAGGCAGTGCCTTTAAGGTTTATTGGCGCTCTGTACTTCTCCCTACGTCCGTGTACCACTCCGTATAGCGGCATTTTAAAAAGTCATACATTTCACTTTTTGAAACCGATACCGATAATTTCCGATATTACATTTTAAAGCATTTATCGGCCGATAATATCGGCAGCCCGATATTATCGGACATCTCTAATAATAATAATTAACGGACTAAAACATACATTTTTGATACTATAAACCTCAAAGACCCCTCACTAGTATTAAACACATTTCAAATTCAGTTTCAAATACGAAAAAACAATTACAGTGGTAGTTAATGTGTCCAAACTTAAGAGTGTTTTGGGATAAGAGCTGTCTCTCGGCTAACTGTTAAGCAATAAGTAAAAAAAATTTAGCATCCCCGCCATTAGTTGGTGTAGCAAATGTCCCAGTGAACCCCGTACGAGCCCCCTAAAACATCTGGTCTTTCTTGCGAGCTTTGGCTTATACATAGCGGTTGACATAACTTTGTTTTCCAACCATGAAAACAAAGAAATTCAGTGTGAAGGACAGTGCTGTTAAGTGGATGATATTCATTGAATTAAAACAAATTCATTATAAAAAAAACATGTGTCGCCTACTTGGTGAAGCAATTTGACTATATCACTGTTAGTCTGCACTATAATGAAGCAGAATGAGTAAAGACATCAGCAAAGAAGGTTAAAATAATATCCAAACGGGGGAACATTTATCTATGAAAATATGCAAAAGCTGCGGAGAGTGTGTTTGATGGAAAGGCAGCTGGAAGGAGATACCGTAGAAGCCCACTCACCAGGATACATGTTATATCATTACATTGCTTCATAAAACTACTGTAGTTGTTAGTAGTACATTCCATTGTATTGTTTTATGCAATATTTATTATGTAAAAGTTTGTTTTTAATTCTAAAAGGCATGTTACATGTTAAAATGGTGCTATTTTGGGTGGCCAAGCATTAATTAGATTGATGGCAATTCATTTCAATGGGAGACGTTTATTTAGAGTAGTCTTTCTCAACCATAGGGCCCCCCTTGATGGCGACCACAAAATCTGTGATATCTGTTTAAATATCTGTTTCTCAGCTGTGGTCCATGTGACCCGCAGCGGCACTCGGTTGTAATACACGTTTACACCACTTGTGACAGCAATGACAATATCCAACAAACAGAAGAAGTCTAGAGCTCAAGGCACAGATAGAGACGTTTCTTAAGCGCAAAAATTATTACTAAAGTGGTGAAGCTGCATTTTCATTTGCACACACATTTTGACAGTTTATTTAAGAAACATGTATCATTATTAATACTCATTCTTAATTTTTTATTATTTTTTTATTTTTTTATTTTAGCACTGAGTACTTGTATGTTTATGTATTTCTCATCAGTTTTTATTTAAAAAAATTTGAATTTTTGATTTAATATCATTTGACAAGGTATATTCTGTTAAACTGTAAGAAGGTTAAGTTTAAATGTTAAATATGATTAAAATAAAAAAGTAAGATTCCTAATTAAATGTCACGGCCCATCTGTAGTGGAAAAGTTAAGCCCCGAAAGACGAAGAGAGAAAAGGAACTGCACTTTTTTGGGAATTTTGCCTATATTTCAAAATCATTATGAATGACATGATGATGGCTGTATTTTTTAATGCATTCCTACTCCTAAATAAAAAAAAAAGTCCTCTTAAAACGGAACTAATGGGAGGTCCTCTATTACGCCCATAAATCCCTCTAGAAAAACATCCAAAAACCACCGACTATACTGCATTTATATTTCTTGGCTTGAATATTAACCGACTATTAGTGATCTTGTTATTAAAACTGCTAACACTGACAAACTTTTTATGGTGGCGCCGTGATCACAAGCTTGTGTGCCAATGTTGACATGAACGACTGATGAGCTGCTTTCTTGTTTCCTTTCTCTTTAAACTTTATTCTAGATCATAAATCATGCCTCTCATCTGGACAGTAGAAGAACAAGGACCTATTCCTACAACTTGGTACACTTTGACAGCCGATTTAGACCCAGGAATGATGAGAACAACACGAAAAGACGCATGGTTTCACTCCTTTTCTTCGCAAGGATTATGAGTCATTCTTCATCTAAATGTGAATATATGAACATCCTGGCAGTCGACATCCAAATGACAGCAGACCTTGTACAGTAAGTGATGTCTTATTATTAACGGTACACAACATTTTCGGTTCGGTACGTACCTCGGTTTAGAGGTCACGGTTCGGTTAATTTTCGGTACAGTAAGAAAAAAACTAAATATACATTTTCTGGTTATTTATTTACCAACATTTGTAAACAATGGCTTTATCCTTTTAACATAACAATAACATACATATACACACAGGGTGGATTGCCAGGGTTAATGCAGTCAACATATATAAAATAAAAACTAAATAAGATAGAGCTCAGAATTGGTTTCTTAACAAAACCTTTCTACATATAAAGTGAAACATTTCCACATATAAAGTGCAACATTAAACTGATTCAAGTTGTTGCTCAGATTAAATAAAATTACAAAACTTTTCTTCTACATACAAAAGGTGCAACATTAAACAGTTTCAAGTCAACTCAGCCTTAGATTAACTTTTCTCCCCCCCCCCCAGCCTTTAACCCTGGTGACTTTCACTCAATCTTCATGTTTTTTGGCAGAAAATCAGTTCATCCACATTGTCTACAGAAAGAAGAAGTGGGTCAAAATCTAGTTTTTAATGCAATATGGTCTTAAATCTGCTGCGACTGTATAAAAACACCAACGGCATTTGTTATTGCTTTAGCCCTGTCTGACTCGCCGAGGAGAGGCTGCTTAAATGCGGTGGGAGCTGTGTTTGTTCGTCTTCTCTTCGTTGAAGCGATGTTATCCATTGTTGTATCGCACCACGAAACCGGAATGTTAGCAAACGGGAGATCTTAACGAGGCAGGAGGGTCTTCCAGCTCTGGCTTTTGTATGTTGTAGTAGCCCGGTCGTTGCTAGCATGCCGTGTGTTGTGCCTCAGTGTGCATTGTTTACACAACGTGCGGTGCGCTACTTAATATGTCTGTGTGGAAACTCGTTCGGTACACCTCCGAACCGAACCGAAACCCCCGTACCGAAACAATTCAATACAAATACACGTACCATTACACCCTTACTTATTATGTTTGTTGGCTTTCATAAAGTCTGCAGTGAGTAATAATCAGTGACATAGTTTTGATGGGTTTTTGAAGTTAATGCACTACGTATGCTGAAAATGATCAAAGTACGTAAATAATAAATGTTATAATAAATGTGCTCGTTACAGCGTGACATATATACTTACATCATGTACACTATATTGCCAAAAGTACGCCTTGACTCACATATGAACTTGAAGTGCCATCCCATTCCTAACCCATAGGGTTCAATATGATGTCTTCCAAAAGCGCATTGGTGAGGTCACACACTGATGTTGGTCGAGAAGGGCTGGCTCTCAGTCTCCGTTTTAATTCATCCCAAAGGTGCTCTATCGGGTTCAGGTCAGGACTCTGTGCAGGCCAGTCAAGTTCATCCACACCGGACTCTGTCTTCCCTGTCTTTATGGACCTTGCTTTGTGCACTGGTGCACAGTCATGTTGGAAGAGGAAGGGGCGCGCTCCAAACTGTTCCCACAAGGTTGGGAGCAAGGAATGTTTTGGTATCCTGGAACATTCAAAGTTCCTTTCACTGGAACTAAGGGGCCAAGCCCAACTCCTGAAAAACAACCCCACACCATAATTACTCCTCCACCAAATTTCACACTCGGCACAAATGTACCGTACTCCTGGCAACCTCCAAACCCAGACTCGTCCAACAGATTGCCAGATGGAAAAGCGTGATTCATCACTCCGGAGAACGCGTCTCCACTGCTCTAGAGTCCAGTGGCCATGGAAACCCATTCCATGAAGCTCTCTGCGTACCGTACGTGGGCTAACTGGAAGGTCACATGAAGTTTGGAGCTCTGTAGCAACTGACTGTGCAGAAAGTCGGCGACCTCTTTGCACTATGCGCTTCAGCATCCGCTGACCCCTCTCTGTCAGTTTACGTGGCCTACCACTTCGTAGCTGAGTTGCTGTTGTTCCCAAACTCTTCCATTTTCTTATAATAAAGCCGACAGTTGACTTTGGAATATTTAGGAGCGTGGACATTTCACGACTGGATTTGTTGCACAGGTGGCATCCTATGACAGTTCCACGCTGGAAATCACTGAGAGCGGCCCATTCTTTCACAAATATTTGTAGAAACAGTCTCCATGCCTAAGTGCTTGATTTTATACACATTTTATACAGCCAAGTGATTAGGACACCTGATTCTGAGCATTTGGATGGGAGGCCAAATACTTTTGGCAATTTTGTGTATTTTTAAAACCTTAATTGAGGTGTATGGATGTGTTTTTAAGGACATTATAGGCAGAATAGAGCAGCTTCCGTAGGCTCTATTGGAATCACATTTTTTTACTGTTTAGAATGCATTAAAAAAAGTACAAATCCATCCATTGTCATGTCTTTCATAATGATTGTGAACGATAGGCAGAATTCCCCCAAAAAGTGTAAGAACCCACAATTTAAGGTAAAAGTGTTTGATTTGATTTGATTGATTTAGATTTATTGGTCCCCTTGGGGAAATTCATTGTCACTGCCGTACATTTAAACAATAGACATTACACATCACAAAAAAATAACAAAAAGACATCATACATGACCAACACACATTTACAGGCTTGTCAGACAGGTCGGCCGGACCTGCTGTTAAGGGCGGATATAGCTGCAGGGATAAGGCTTTTCCTGAGGCGGGCCCTCCGGAATTTGATAGTTCTGTACCTGCGCCCCCCCTGCGTTTTGAGGTCAGAGCTCTGCCACAGAAGCAAATAAACTTGTAAGTTGAGGTATACTGACATACAATAATGTATTTTAAAAAAAATTCAAATTGCAATTCTGAAATGTCACGTCCTGTCAAAGCATTATCTCAGACTTAGACTTAGATTTAGACAAACTTTAATGATCTACAAGGGAAATTGTTCCACACAGTAGCTCAGTTACAAAGGATGGAAAGGATAATGCACACAAGGGCACAAAAAGAGGCCGAAAACAAAGTAGACAAAAAATGTATCTTGTGTAAAATGTGGATGAATTGTCACATGAGACAGCTCTCTCTGCCGGATTCATATCTGAGGCATTATTTTCCCCCCTACAGATAGCGCCATTAAATACTATAATAGAAGTTACCATAATAAAGACTAATTTACAAGCAGTGTAACGCTACATGTACAGCAGACGTCTCAAACATGTGGCCATTGAAGGGGAACATTATCACAATTTCAGAACCATTAAAAATCAGTTCCCAGTGGCTTATTTTATTTTTCGAAGTTTTTTTCAAAATTGTACCCATCACGCAATATCCCTAAAAAAAGCTTCAAAGTGCCTGATTTTAACCATCGTTATATACACCCGTCCATTTTCCTGTGACGTCACACAGTGATGCCATTACAAACAAACATGGCGGATAGAACAGCAAGATATAGCGACATTAGCTCGGATTCAGACTCGGATTTCAGCGGCTTAAGCGATTCAACAGATTGCGCATGTATTGAAACGGATGGTTGTAGTGTGGAGGCAGGTAGCGAAAACGAAATTGAAGAAGAAACTGAAGCTATTGAGCCATATCGGTTTGAACCGTATGCAAGCGAAACCGACGAAAACGACACGACAGCCAGCGACACGGGAGAAAGCGAGGACGAATTCGCCTTCTAACCAACGATTGGTATGTGTTTGTTTGGCATTAAAGGAAACTAACAACTATGAACTAGGTTTACAGCATATGAAATACATTTGGCAACAACATGCACTTTGAGAGTGCAGACAGCCCAGTTTTCATCAATTAATATATTCCGTAGACACACCCTCATCCGCTCTCTTTTCCTGAAAGCTGATCTGTCCAGTCCAGTTGGAAATGCATCTGCTTTGAGTGTCGCAGGATATCCACACATTCTTGCCATCTCTGTCGTAGCATAGCTTTTGTCGGTAAAGTGTGCGGAACAAACGTCCAATTTCTTGCCACTTTTGCATCTTTGGGCCACTGGTGCAACTTGAATCCGTCCCTGTTCGTGTTGTTACACCCTCTGACAACACACCGACAAGGCATGATGTCTCCAAGGTACGGAAAACAGTCGAAAAAACGGAAAATAACAGAGCTGATTTGACTCTGTGTTTGTAATGTGTTTGAGAAAATGGCGGATTGTTGTGACGTCATCGCTCCGAGAGCGAATAATAGAAAGGTGTTTAATTCGCCAAAATTCACCCATTTAGAGTTCGGAAATCGGTTAAAAAAATATATGGTCTTTTTTCTGCAACATCAAGGTATATATTGACGCTTACATAGGTCTGGTGATAATGTTCCCCTTTAATGTAATTGTGGCCCGCTCACCCTAGAAGGCTAATGGTTAAATATCAGGAGTCAGGATGCTATATTATTGTCCATTCTTTATCATGTACAAGACACATAAGAACTGAAATTACATTTTAGGCACAATTCCCACTAAGAGCAGACATACGTTACAGGGAGACAAGACAGGACCGCCAACGGATCAGCCACTTACGGCGCTCCTTAAAAAAGGTGGGAAAAAGGTGATATTGGGAAAAGGGGAAGGGGGGTCTAGACTGAGTCCAAGGGAAAAAACCTAATTTGCCATAGCACACATAAACATGTTACATATAATCACAACAACTCGCAACATGGGGGGGTAGGGGGGGGGGGGGGGGCTGGAGGCTGGCCTGCTACTATAAAGCGCTACTCAGCCGTCCAGCACCCCGAAGGGGAATCAAGCAGTGGTGAAGGCGTGGGCTGGGTGTGGGGAGTGTGTTTGTGTATATGCCCATTGTCTTTGGGTGTAGTGGTCTTGTGTCCATAGGCATTCTGCATGCAATGCAAGCAAAGTTCGACTTCCAGGTGTCGTTGAGGAGAGAGGGAGGTCAAAAGCGTCCATCTTTGAGAGTCCGCGGGGGATGTTTACAGAACAGCCTGCTCCTGTTGTTTCATCAAGGCCATTCGAGGGAGTCAAATCGTAGATTAGGATTTTTGTTTTTCCGCGAGCAGACATTACGATGGCTTGTCTGTTCTATTTTGTCCATGTTCGCTCTCATATCCAATTGTTTTCTTTCAGCAAGCTTCTCCATGATGTGATCCATCTTGCGATTCAGTTCAGAAATCGCCCCAGACTGTGATCCCACAGCCCAGCCCAAACCTTCCATTGTGACGAACAGCCGTTGGGCTCCTTGAGTGGCTGCCATCATCTTACGAATTTGACGATACACCAGAGCAATGCCCAGCCCAATCAGCAGGTACCCCGCGATCATGGTTCCAAATAGGTAGATGTCTTCCACGTCCTCGATGGAAAGGACTGAGAGGCACATGATTCGCCATTTGACACATCATTCTCCATTTGAAAATATATTATGGTATTTGTGAATCCCACTAGACGCTAACTACAGTAATGGTGCAATCACGAAAATGACAGCACAACAAACACACATTAAGCAAGAACAACTTTCTATAAGCACGCTGACGTATCTCCTGGGGAACTTGAACGTGTCAACAAATATATATGTTAAATTCAGAATGACGGATTGTCTATCATAACTCAGGATGACTGAAGGCGTTGGTAGAATTACCATATTTTCCCGACCATAGGGCACACCGGATTATAAAGTGCAATAAAGGGGTCATGTTATGATTTTTTTCTATATTTAAAGGGTAACAACACTTTTTTTTAGAATTTTGCCTTTGTTCACAATCATTATGAGAGACAAGAACACACGTTTTTTTGTTGTTGTTTTTTGGGAGGGGGGGGCGGATTTTAAAGATGATAAACGCTTGGACAATGCGGCCAATGGGAGTCGTAGCCCTTCGAAGCCCTCTAAAACAACTTCAATACACATGTTTCATATACACACTGCAAGTATATGAATAATGTAACAGACACGATCATAACAATATGTAATATGTACAATATTTACCGTATTTTGGTCATTTTTTTGCACAGCCGGAACTAATTCTTTGGTGCATTTATTTCCATTTCCATAGCAGCGCACGTCCGACAATGTGTGTTTCCTACTTCCAGATACAAAACGCTTGTGTGTTTGTGTTTTAATCATGACAGAATTGTTAACAAACAACAAAGATGACTATTTTTGGAAAAAAATTAGGATACGCAACCTTATCTTTTTGAAGCTGAATATGTGGAGGATGAACTTACTGCTTCTAGAAGTTAACATGAAGGAAGAGTGAAAGGTTGAGGCAGACGGAAACCGACACGAGTGAGGTGAAAGGGAATCGAGGCTGCAAAATGTGGAACTTGAAGTCAAGGTATTTGGACATAAATCGCGTGCTTATCCATAATTAACCGGAATAAATGTACCTGGCCAGCTGGACCAAAGGGACAACTGTACATCGAGTGAGTCACACTTTATATTGATCATGATACACGCAGCACATCATGCTTGTTAAATTCGAAGCATTCAGCGGCATTTTAACAATGTTCACTCTTCCCTTCAACAACAACAGCAACTACTATCATGGCAGACTTCATGAGAGACAACAAAGATTGCTTTGGGTTAAAGGATGATCCAGAACCTTAGCTTTTTGAGCCTTCCTAAGAATAATGACCCATAAGTTTTACAAGACCCAAATCCAGTGAAGTTGGCACGTTGTGTAATTCGTAAATAAAAACGGAATACGATGATTAGCAAATCCTTTTCACCTTATATTCAATTGAATAGACTGCAAAGACAAGATATTTAATGTTTGAACTGAGAAACTTTTTTTTTTTTTTTTTTTGCAAATAATCATTAACTTAGAATTTAATGGCAGCAACACATTGCAAAAAAGTTGGTACAGGAGCATTTTTACCACTGTGCTACATGGCCTTTCCTTTTAACAACACTCAGTAAACGTTTGGGAACTGAGAAGACCAATTTTTTTAAGCTTTATCATTTCCTATTCTTGCTTGATGTACAGCTTAAGTTGTTCAACAGTCCGGGGGTCTCCGTGGTGGTATTTTATGCTTCATATTGCGCCACACATTTTTAATGGGAGACAGGTCTGGACTACAGGCAGGCCAGTCTAGTACCCGCACTCTTTTACTATGAAGCCATGCTGCTGTAACACATGACTTGGCATTGTCTTGCTGAAATAAGCAGGGGCGTCCCCTCCATTGCCTTCAGCCCTCCAGAGGCCTTATTCATTCATGGTGAGGTCTATTTTGGATGTGAGAAGATGGGAATTTCCAGTTCCTGCTGGACTGGGAGGGTTATGTCTCTGAACATCGGTCGTGGATTTCTCGTTCACTCATCCTTGACCCTAAGCCGTTGGTTGCCGCAAAAGCTTGGCCAGCCGGCAGGGGGCATCCATTATAAGAGGGCACTGTTACAATTCTGTATTTGCCTCTTTCCTTTTCCTAGCTCCTCTTCTGGTGCTCCACGGCACCAGTCTAAGGCGGGAGGGCTGAACACACCTGATTGCAATCACTAATCCTGCTCTTTAGCAGTAGGGTTAAAGTTAAAGTTAAAGTACCAATGATTGTCACACACACACTAGGTGTGGTGAAATGTGTCCTCTGCATTTGACCCATCCCCTTGTTCACCCCCTGGGAGGTGAGGGGAGCAGTGGGCAGCAGCTGTGCCGCGCCCGGGAATAATTTTTTGTGATTTAACCCTCAATTCCAACCCTTGATGCCGAGTGCCAAGCAAGGAGGTAATGGGTCCCATTTTTATAGTCTTTAGTATGGCTCGGCCGGGGTTTGAACTCACAACCTAACGATCTCAGGGCGGACAATCTAACCACTAGGCCACTGAGTTCACACCTGTGAATCTTTCCTCGTGTTTCCCGCCACACATAGAATACGCTGATCCAGGGTTTTTCTCCGCCTTACAGCCATTTCTTGGCTCGCCTTTTGGTAATGTTATTTTTTCATGCCGCTCACGCTTCCCCTCAACGCCATTGACTTTTGTTGTTCCCCTTTTGTTGTCTTGACTTTTTGGTGCTCGACTGCTTCCACTCTGCTTTCCGAGATGCCATTGTTACACAAGGCGTAACAGTAATGCATTACCTTAAACGAGAAAATGGATACCAAGAAGAATCAATCAATCAATCAATCAATCAATCAATCAAAGTTTACTTATATAGCCCTAAATCACGAGTGTCTCAAAGGGCTGCACAAGCCACAACAACATCCTTGGCTCGGATCCCACATCAGGGCAAGAAAAAACTCAACCCAATGGGATGAGAATGAGAAACCTTGGAGGGGACCGCAGATGTGGGGACCCCCGTTGCTACCTGTGCAATGGACGTCGAGTGGATCTAGGACAGTGGTTCTTAACCTTGTTTGAGATACCGAACCCCACCAGTTTCATATGCGCATTCACCAAACCCTTCTTTCGTGAAAAATAAAATGTTTTTTTTTTTTTCAAATTCAAGACAAAGTTATATGTTTTTGGTAACACTTTAGTATGGGGAACATATTCTAAGTAACAAAGACTTAATTTAGAGTTTTTTGGACACTAGGGGAACATATTCTAAGTAACAAAGACTTAATTTAGAGTTATTTGGTTATGGTTAAGGTTAGAGGGTTAGGGCCAGGGATAGAGGGTTAGGGTTTTTTGCTTTAAACCCTAACCCTAATAAGGCATTAATAATTTTTTTCAAATTCAAGACAAAGTTATGTATTTTTACTGGTGCACAAAATGAACCGTGCATCAACATCACCTTGTTCAAAGAACAAAACCAACACAGTGCATGAACTCATAACAAATTACACACATGCAAATCAGTCTGATTTCTGCTGTTGCCGTATCCATAAAGCCGATAGGAAGAAGTTTTTATTTACAGGGTGAGTCGGGTGTGTCTTGAGGCTCCGTCGAACCCCTGAGGCTGACTCACCGAACCCCTAGGGTTCGATCGAACCCAGGTTAAGAACCACTGATCTAGGATAATATTGTGAGAGTCCAGTCCATAGTAGATCTGACATAATAGTGTGAGAAACATCGCTTACCAGCCTAACATGCATGTTTTTGGGAGAAAACCCGGACAAACCTGCTCAGTGGCCTTGTGGTTAGAGTGTTCGCCCTGAGATTGGTAAGTCGTGAGTTCAAAACCCCAGCCGAGTCATACCAAAGACAATAAAAATGGGACCCATTACCTCCCTGCTTGGTATTCAACATCAAGGGTTGGAATTAGAGATGTCCAATAATGGCTTTTTTGCCGATATTCTGATATTGTCCAACTCTTAATTACCGATTCCGATATCAACCGATACCGATATATACAGTCGTGGGATTAACACATTATTATGCCTAATTTTGTTGTGATGCCCCGCTGGATGCATTAAACAATGTAACAAGGTTTTCCAAAATAAATCAACTCAAGTTATGGAAAAAAAATGCCAACATTGCACTGCCATATTAATTATTGAAGTCACAAAGTGCATTATTTTTTTTAACATGCCTCAAAACAGCAGCTTGGAATTTGGGACATGCTCTCCCTGAGAGAGCATGAGGAGGTTGAGGTGGGCGGGGTTGAGGGGGCGGGGTTGAGGTGTTAGGGGGTAGCGGGGGGTGTATATTGTAGCGTCCCGGAAGAGTTAGTGCTGCAAGGGGTTCTGGGTGTTTGTTCTGTTGTGTTTATGTTGTGTCACGGTGCGGATGTTCTCCCGAAATGTGTTTGTCATTCTTGTTTGGTGTGGGTTCACAGTGTGGCACAAATTTGTAACAGTGTTAAAGTTGTTTATCCGGCCACACTCAGTGTGACCTGTATGGCTGTTGACCAAGTATGAATTGCATTCATTTGTGTGTGTGAAAAGCCATAGATATTATGTGACTGGGCCAGCACGCAAAGGCAGTGCCTTTAAGGTTTATTGACGCTCTGTACTTCTCCCTACGTCCGTGTACCACTCCGTACAGCGGCGTTTTAAAAAGTCATACATTTTACTTTTTGTAACCGATACCGAAAGTTTCCGATATCACATTTTAAAGCATTTATCAGCCGATAATATCGTCAGTCCGATATTATCGGACATCTTTAGTTGGAATTGGGGGTTAAATCACTAAAATGATTCCCGAGCGCGGCCACCGCTGCCGCTCACTGCTCCCCTCACCTCCCAGGGGGTGGAACAAGGGGATGGGTCAAATTCAGAGGGTAATTTCACCACACCTAGTGTGTGTGTGACTATCAGTGGTACTTTAACTTTAACTTTAACTTTAAACACGGGGTGCACATGCAAATTCCAAACTCTATCCAGAGATGTTCCCACAGACATTTAAATTTGGATCTTCGGTTTGGCTTACGGAAATGTGTCACGACAGTCACAAATTAGGCATTAGTGGCTTATTATTTAAGAACTTTGAAAGAAATCGTCCCAAAATAAAGAATAACAAAAAAAAAAAGCAGCATAATCTGTCAAAAATTCAAAGAGAAACAAGCTGTGTTGTGCTCAGTGAACAAGCTATCAGAAAATTGGAAAATAAAAAAGTGCCTTGTTTCATATTTTCCTTGGAGACATGAATTCCAAACAAATTCTCTGCCACAGCGGGTGTCTGGGCCTGTCTATGTCTGCTTCTAATTCCACAGGGCCCTCCTGCAGGAATTAGCACATATTCTTTCAATCCTCCGACTTTTAGGCAACGATACTGGGAGGTCTGGGATGTCAAAACAAGAATTACGGAGGCTGACATAACACAAATATGTTAACTGTATTAGTCTTGTTTTGGTGACACAATGTCGGTGGCAACAAGAAGCATCGTTTAGAGTAATGCTCTAAAATCCAATAAAAACTTGGGACTAAATGTGTTGTTTTTAGGGGAGACAAGGACAGACTCAATGAATATGTTGTTGGGTGAACAGTGTGCAGAGATGGGCTTTGGGCACCAGGTGCCGGCTAAAGTTGTTATTTTTTAATTAAGTTAGCCTCAAGTGCGTTTATTCATCGTGCTACTTCTGAAATCTGCAATGTGGAGCGTCGTGTATGCTCCAATCCTTTCAGCTTTATCTCCATCAAACATCTGCATCTAATATGCTGCTGATGAAAGTAACTGATGACAAATGAGACTCTTCCCAAGTGAGCAATATAACTGGATATGCACATTTCCATACCCACCACACACATCTCAATCATGCCAAAAAAAAAAAGTAAAAAAAAAAAATACCTCCATGGGGATTTATCTCCCTCCAGATGTTCTTTTCGAAATGACAAATTGCCTACATCACATTTTCCTATTCTTCTCTGTCAAATGATGTAAGTGTATAGTTGACTACATCACTATGTACATTTTACATATAAATAATGTTCTATATTCATGTGTGTCTTCTTTTTTTTACAACTTTAGGGGAGGATTATCCCAAAATTGTTGCAACATCTGCACATAGCAGCAAATACTATATGGTGCCAATATTTAAAATAACAATTTGTTCATTATCAATAGCGCTATTTCTATTGGTATTTGTATTGCTCCATTTGTAGTGTAATAATGCTCATTGTCATTTCTGTATTATTTTTTATTTTCGCTAACTGCTTATTTGCTATCACTTTTACCATCATATTTGTACATGTCGTATTTGTTGATGTTGCTCTATTGTTGCTGTTGTTGTTGTGTTTGCTGTTGTTGTTTTTGTCTCTCTGTCTAATCCCGCTCTTGTCCCCACAATTTCCCCCTCTGTCTTCCTTATTAAGCTGGACAGTACAAAAAATAAATAATTTAAAAAAAATAAAAAATAAAAATAAAAATGTACCGTATTTTTCGGAGTATAAGTCGCACCGGAGTATAAGTTGCACCTGCCGATAATGCATGATAAAGAAGGAAAAAAACATATAAGTCGTACTGGAGCCCGGCCAAACTATGAAAAAACTGCGACTTATAGTCCGAAAAATACGGTAGTAATAATAACCCTAATAATACAGTTCTGACAGCGATCATTGGCACACTTTAATAATATCAAACATATGATATTATTACTATGAATGATAATATTAACTAAGAATAATAATATTTACCACTATTGCATTACCATCACCTCTATTGTAGTATTCATATAAATAATAACAGCAGCCTCTCAATAAGTTGTGAATTGTCTTTTTTAATGATGAGCCAAGGACATGAAACAACTTTATTCCACATTTGTAATTTATATACAGTACAGGCCAAAAGTCTGGACACACCTTCTCCGCATTCAATGCGTTTTCTTTATTTTCATGACTATTTACATTGTCGTCGTCGGCGATCACTCGAAACGAGTATGATTGTCCTCCTGTTGGTGGGATTGCCTTCAGGAGAACGCCTGAGCATGGAATCTTTTAAAGTGGGCAAACTGTTGCACAGACAGCCACCACACTGTCCTTGGCAAAGAGAAGGCCAGGGTCCAATGGCATGGAGATCAAGACAATTGGGGGCCCATCTTTGCTGCAGCCTTCTTCCGCCTTTGTGACCGTTGTGGAGCTTCTATGCAACCATCATCCGCCCACTCCGCCGTTGAGGTTTACATTGTAGATTGTCACTGAAGGCATCAAAACTATGAATGAACACATGTGGAGTTATGTACTTAACAAAAAACAAGGTGCAATAACTGAAAACATGTTTTATATTTTAGTTTCTTCAAAATAGCCACCCTCTGCTCTGATTACGGCTTTGCACATTCTTGGCATTCTCTCCATGAGCCTCAAACACACCTGTGAAGTGAAAACCATTTCAGGTGACAACCTCTTGAAGCTCATTGAGAGAATGCCAGGAGTGTGCGAAAAAGTAATCAGAGCAAAGGGTGGCTATTTTGAAGCAACTAGAATATAAAACATGTTTTCAGTTATTTCACCGTTTTTTGTTAAGTACATAACTCCACATGTGTTCATTCATAGTTTTGATGCCTTCAGTGACAATCTACAATGTAAATGGTCATGAAAATATAGAAAACACATTGAATGAGAAGGTGTGTCCAAACTTTTTATCCTGTACTGTATATATACAATAATAATAGTGTATAATTTTAAATATAAATTGAAATTACACAAGTGGAAGTTCTATTTTCACCGTTATTCTTCGGTTAGCATTTCCACAAATGCTCCTGATTGTCTTAAAAAGTCCGAATGGGTTGGTCGGATTTTTCAAAAATAGCCATCCTAGAAGTAAGTACTGAGAGGCAGCATAGAAAAAGGAAAGTAAATATCATAAATCAGATAACCAGATGTTTAAACTTAATGTGTTGGACTGAAGTATTACATTCGTTTACGACTCTCATATAAAGATGTGATAGTAACTTTGTGAAATCAATTGAATAACTCTTATTACTGTTGATACACCTCCTAGCAGACAAATAGCCTACGCTGTATCTCTCTCTCTAACACACACACACACACATACACACAGACACAAACACACGCACACACAGCTTGTTGGCAAGTGGTCAAAATGCTTGATGCTAAGCATTATAAAATAGCCGGGAGATATTTTTGCAAAGTCACATTAGAGCAATGTTTCAAGGCCTACTGAAACCCACTACTACCGACCACGCAGTCTGATAGTTTATATATCAATGATGAAATCTTAACATTGCAACACATGCCAATACGGCCGGGTTAGCTTACTAAAGTGCAATTTTAAATTTCGCGCGACATATCCTGCTGAAAACGTCTCGGTATGATGACGCCGGCGCGTGACGTCACGGATTGTAGAGGACATTTTGGGACAGCATGGTGGCCAGCTATTAAGTCGTCTGTTTTTATCGCAAAATTCCACGGTATTCTGGACATCTGTGTTGGTGAATCTTTTGCAATTTGTTCATTGAACAATGGAGACAGCAAAGAAGAAAGCTGTAGGTGGGAAGCGGTGTATTGCGGCAGGTGTTGTGCTGGATAAGGCATCCCCGCCGTAGAATGCACCCCTTGACTGTTGTGCCGGATAACACAGCCGGTGTTTCATTGTTTACATTCCCGGAAGATGACAGTCAAGCTTTACCATTGGCCTGTGGAGAACTGGGACAACAGAGACTCTTACCAGGAGGACTTTGAGTTGGATGCGCAGACGCGGTACCATGAGTACACATGCAGCTGCGGCTTCCTAACATTTGATCGCTTGCCCGTACATGCGTGCCGCTATGTGCATGTCACGTACGTAACTTTGGGGACTTTGGGGTAATATATGTGCTGTATGAACTTTGGGGAGGTGAACGGTACTTTGGGCTGTGGGATTGAGTGTGTTGTGCAGGTGTTTGAGTTGTATTGGCGGGTTATATGGACGGGAGGGGGGAGGTGTTTGTTATGCGGGATTAATTTGTGGCATATTAAATATAAGCCTGGTTGTGTTGTGGCTAATAGAGTATATATATGTCTTGTGTTTATTTACTGTTTTAGTCATTCCCAGCTGAATATCAGGTCCCACCCGCCTCTCACAGCATCTTCCCTATCTGAATCGCTCCCACTGCCCTCTAGTCCTTCACTCTCACTTTCCTCATCCACAAATCTTTCGTCCTCGCTCAAATTAATGGGGAAATCGTCGCTTTCTCGGTCCGAATCGCTCTCGCTGCTGGTGGCCATGATTGTAAACAATGTGCAGATGTGAGGAGCTCCACAACCTGTGACGTCACGCTACTCGTCTGCTACTTCCGGTACAGGCAAGGCTTTTTTATCAGCGACCAAAAGTTGCGAACTTTATCGTCGATGTTCTCTACTAAATCCTTTCAGCAAAAATATGGCAATATCGCGAAATGATCAAGTATGACACATAGAATGGACCTGCTATCCCCGTTTGAATAAGAAAATCGCATTTCAGTAGGCCTTTCAGTCAGGCACATTTATCTAACCACACAATCAAATGAATTCATAAAAAAAGCAAAACAGTATATGCAGCATTACAAATATTTGCACAGTCAAAATGTCAAATTGTTTGTGTTGCTGTCAAATTGTTTCCACCAAAGAGGTGTATGAAAGTAGTATGTGCAACTTCAGGGGAACCAGTTGGACATTTACCTGCAGCCTTGTAGATTGGTTAAAAAACTGATATCAAACTGATACTATATAAACTTGGATTAATGAATGGTGACTGATAGAAAGTGAGCCATGACTTTATTAAATAATCACCTTTTGATTTAACATGAAACTACTTTATAAATCCAATTTGAGGTCGGCAAGGTTAAGTCGACCACTTATCAGTGTAAACAACTGGGTACTATTTAACATTTAGGTTATCAATTAAAGTACCAGTAGAGTGGAAAAACAAGTTGCCTCTGTATTGAAGTTATTATCATATATGACACCAAAAGACTTCCAAAGTTTGCAAATAAATAGATATGATCAAAATAGTATCAATCTCACAGAGATTCCCGAGCCATTTTGAGAGATAATGAGGAAGCCAGTCACGTGATCACATGACCTCGCACTATGGACCAAAGATCCCTTCCCTATCAACAACAATGCTAATCAAGTAGACTTTGTGAGAGCCAAAAACGAATACTTTTGAAAAAATTATGATCCAGGACCTTAGAATTTTGAGGCCGAACACAAAGAGGATGAGCGATAAGTTTTAGAAGCAGAGTGATGTATGCAGTTTCATTGTGACACTGCATTGCTAGGTGCTAAACATGCAAACTAACCATAACAAACCAGAATAAAACAAACAAAAAAAGGGGAAATAACTGAAAACATGTTTTATATTCTTGTTTGTTCAAAATAGGAACTTTTTGTTTAACCCTTTGTGAGGATTGTGATTGAATCTTCATCGAAACGGATATACAGTACAGGCCCAAAGTTTGGACACACCTTCTCATTCAATGCATTTTCTTTATTTTCATGATTATTTACATTGTAGATTGTCACTGAAGGCATTAAAACAATGAATGGACACATGTGGAGTTAGGTACGCAACACAAAAAGGTGAAATAACTGAAAACATATTTTATATTCTAGTTTCTTCAAACTAGCCACCCTTTGCTCTGATTACTGCTTTGCACACTCTTGGCATTCTCTCCATGAGCTTCAAGCATACCTGTGAAGTGAAAACCCTTTCAGGTGACTACCTCTTGAAGCTCATGGAGAGAATGCCAAGAGTGTGCAAAGCAGTAATCAGAACAAAGGGTGGCTAGTTTGAAGAAACTAGAATATAAAACATGCTTTCAGTTATTTCACCTTTTTGTGTTAAGTACATAACTCCACATGTGTTCATTCATAGTTTTGATGCCTTCAGTGACAATCTACAATGTAAATAATCCTGAAAATAAATAAAACACATTGAATGAGAAGGTGTGTCCAAACTTTTGGCCTGTGCTGTATATCCGTTTCGATGAAGATTCAATCACAATCCTCACAAAGGGTTAAAACAAAAAGTTCCTGCAAGAATTGCCTGTGGGGTCTATTTCGCTATTTCGAGGGATGTCAAAGTCCACCAGCTTGTCAGACCATGGCCACGTTTGTCTACGACCAGGTGTGAGCTGCATGAATTATAATCTAGAATTTACTTTTAGCAAGTTTGAGACGAAGCAGAACCTCACTGCTATCAATTGGCCGCCAAAATAGTCCGTCTGCGTTGGCGCTTGTAATAACAATATCACTCATTTTTGGTTAATTTTCAGGTCATAACATCTAAATGTAATATTGTTGGCAGTATAATGAGCGCAATGACTTAGAGGTGCTTCTATTTAGCTATTATTGCAAGTTAGTGCAGCAGTGCATGCACTTAAGAAAAGGTGTGGTTTAGTATTTGACAACTTTTTGACATCAGTATATTTTGCACACAGAGACAATCAGGGGCTTGTTTATATCCTCAGATGTAGATTAACTACAAAAAAATGTGCATTACAGGGAATAATATTAGGACTATTACATAAATAAATGTACAAAACCAATGAAGTTGGCATGTTGTGTAATTCGTAAATAAAAACAGAAAACAATGATTTGCAAATCCTTTTCAACTTATATTCAATTGAATAGACTGCAAAGATAAGATACTTAATGTTCGAACTGAAAATTGTATTTATTTTTTTTGCAAATATTCATTAACTTATAATTTAATGGCAGCAACACATTGCAAAAAAGTTGGCACAGGGGCATTTTAACCACTGTGTTACATGGCCTTTCCTTTTAACAACACTAAGTAAACATTTGGGAACCCAGGTGACCAAATTTTGGAAGCTTTTCAGGTGGAATTATTTTCCATTCTTGCTTGATGTACAGGTCTCCGCTGTGGTATTTTAGGCTTCATATTGCGCCACACATTTTCAATCGGTGACAGGTCTGGACTACAGGCAGGCCAGTCTAGTACCCGCACTCTTTTACTATGAAGCCACACTGTTGCATCAGTCCATTTTAAATGAGCTCCGGCCCAGCGAACCCAGTGACAATTCTGGGTGTTGTTGATAAATGGCTTTCGCTTTGCATAGTAGAGTTTTAACTTGCACTTACAGATGTAGGGACGAACTGTAGTTACTGACAGTGGTTTTCTGAAGTGTTCCTGAGCCCATGTGGTGATATCCTTTACACACTGATGTCGCTTTTTAATGCAGTACCGCCTGAGGGATCGAAGGTCCGTAATATCATCGCTTACGTGCAGGGATTTCTCCAGATTCTCTGAACCTTTTGCTGATATTACGGACCGTAGATGGGGAAATCCCTAAATTCCTTCCAATAGCTCATTGAAAAATGTTGTCCTTAAACTGTTCGACAATTTGCCCATGCATTCGTTCACAAAGCGGTGACCCTCGCCCCATTCCATTTCACAGAAGCTGCTTTTATACCCAATCATGGCACCCACCTGTTCCCAAGTAGCTTGTTCACCTGTGGGAAGTTCAAAATAAGTGTTTGATGAGCATTCCTCAACTTTCTCAGTCTTTTTCGCCACTTGTGCCAGCTTTTTTGAAACATGTTGCAGGCATCAAATTCCAAATTAGCTAATATATGGAAAAAACAACAATGTTTTCCAGTTCGAACGTTAAGTACCTTGTCTTTGCAGTCCATTCAATTCAATATAGGTTGAAAAGGATTTGCAAATCATTGTATTCTGTTTTTATTTACGACCTACCAACTTCACTGGTTTGCTACAATGTTAGTCGATTGCATTTGCGCATCACATAGGATCGGTACATTGATCGGATAAAAGTGTTTCCTGTTCACATTCACATATTTGTCATGTGATGGTGCTTCCTAGATCAATGTTGGTGCAGGAGATAGCTCCGATTATCTTAGAAAAACCAGCTACCGCTGCAAATGGCCTGTTCTGCTGCATTGTATGGGAATCTAATAGACCTGGCTAACATGTTGATAATGAACCAGGTGTGATTATTTGCCAATAAATCCTTTCCATCTCGAAATAAACTCTCTCTTTGCAGTGCACCATAAGCAATATCTTCTAATACTTATAAAGCAGCTATTGTTTCAATGTGGGTTTTTTTGCACCACTTTGCCTATGATTACCGTATTTTTCGGACTATAAGTCGCAGTTTTTTTCATAGTTTGGCCGGGCTCCAGTGCGACTTATATATGTTTTTTTCCTTCTTTATTATGCATTTTCGGCAGGTGCGACTTATACTCCGGTGCGACTTATACTCCGAAAAATACGGTATATAGCCATTAGAAGGGTATACCCCACCTTTCAAAATAATGCAGCTGGGAGAGCCTTCAGCCACCCCCGCTTCCCCGAAAAGGACAAACGGTAGAAAATAATGAATGGATGGATTGTTTAATTGCACACAGTGGGGACGTTTATTATTCATATGTCCTATGATTTCCGCATCAATCAGTCCGAGGAATAATAGTTTGCACAGTTGTGGTGTTCGGGTCTGTGGGACTCGTTTTCATTTTTTATGAAAAGAAAAATTATACAAATAATACATTTTTCAAACTGAGACTCACTGACTTTGACTCATTTTCTGTGAAGAACATATATCAGAATACATATTAAATGACCACACTCCATACACCCCCACTACACATTTCTATTACATATAAGATGTCCGGGTCCACTGGACCCGGGGCTAATAGAAGTGTGGAATTTGATGTTCCGTGTACCACACACACACACACACACACACACACACACACACACACACACACACACACACACACACACACACACACACACACACACACACACGCGCGCGTACACAGCAGGCCTAGACAGGAGGAGGACAGAGTGTAGGTGCACAGAACATCAGAGTTCAGTGTCAAATGTGCGAGAAAATGAGAGCAGACAGTGTCCCGGGGCTAATAGAAGTGTGGAATTTGATGTTCCGTGTACCACACACACACACACACACACACACGCACACGCGCACACACACACACACACACACACACACACACACACACACACACACACACACACACACACACACACACATACACACACACACACACACACAAACACACACACACACACACACACACACACACACGTACACAGCAGACCTAGACAGGAGGAGGACAGAGTGTAGGTGCACAGAACATCAGAGTTCAGTGTCAAATGTGCGAGAAAATGAGAGCAGACAGTGTTGACAAACAATGTTGCAACCTTGTGTGGGAACCGCAGGTGCAGAAACCCAAAAGAAGAATCCCTGTGGGATGCAGAAACTGGCAGAGAAATTTTCCGTGCAACGTTCGTATTGTTGTTACTCAGCCAGCGTTTGTGGGTCTGATGGACCCGTTGCATTTTGTGGCTTTTAATGGCTCACAATAAAACACGTTTATGTTAAAATACTAAACAGATGTTTACCTTATCCCAATAAACATCTGTTCAGTATTTTAACATAAAAGCCACAAAATGCAACGGGTCCATTAGACCCACAAACGCTGGCTGAGTAACAACAATATGAACATTACACAAGGGTTAAACAGTTACCCCGCATCCCCTTTGTGTGCCCACCAAATTTGCACAACATTTAGAAATATGTGTACATGAACCATGCAGTTGGCGAGAGACACGTTGCACAATTCCACGGTCACTTCACTCTTGGCACATTTAAACTTTGCCATAAAAAAGGGCGCACGCCAGGTTTTTGTGCTTTTGCACGCTTAATGCATGAGGCCCCTGGTCACTCTCGTGCACATATTTCCCAAAAAACTCCCTTACTCCCTCCTGTTCTCATATTGTTTTTCCTGTTTTCTTAAGGACCCATGGCATCAAGATGACCAAAATGTCACTAGCAAGTTACCTTCATGTATTTTTTGCTCCTGAAAATCCATCCATCCATCCATTTTACTACCGCTTGTCCCTCCCGGGGTGGCGAGGCTGCTGGAGCGCTCCTGAAAATGAATCTGGCAATTACATCCCATAAAATAAATTTGTTTTTGAGTCATGGGTAGACAACTAAGTGTACTTGGAATGCCCCGTTTCCATTGCCAGACCCGATATACTTCCCACTCTTGGTGTGAGGTCATCTACAGAACTGTAGCTCATTTCCCTGCGTAGACAGTGCGCATAGAGGCATTTAAAAAGATTATTTTCATCACTTAATTGCATGTTTTCTGTCACTCTGGTCCACAATTACTAAAAAAAAAAACTGGTAAGGTTAACATTAGGAGGAAAAAAGATATATAAAAGCATCGCCTTTTCCAGACTTTCAGACTCTTCCATCTCATCTTCCGTAGTCCCCATAGCCTGTTTCCTCATGCTCTTTCAGCATTTCCTAAAGCATCAGTAGAAGAGGACACAAAATAGAATACTGGCACCTTGTCTTGCTCTTCACATTTGGCTTGAGTCTTTATCATCTTTTCCATCCAAACTACGACCAAAATTATTTTTCTTCAAGGTCAAAATCATTTTAATAATTGCTGCAAATTACACTCCTCATGCTTGGTCTGTCCCATTTTGCACACGTCAATTTGACAGGACAAGTGCATACTTTCCTCGTATTCCCATCATTTGAAAATGTTGCAACTGTTGCAGTTTGGCGCGCTGTGGTGTTTGCGATTCCAAAGATACAGAGGACTGCAGGCAGCTTGCAGGTAAGTTGATGATTTATTCCAGGGGTGTCGAACACGGTTAAACTGACGGCCACATCGCAGTTATGGCTGCCCTAAGACGGCCAGTTGTAACCGTATATAATTTATGAATATACATGTATAAGAATTCACCTCATGATATTATAAAATGAATTGCTAACCCTTTGATTATTATATTTGTATTACATACACTGTAAAAAAAAAAACTTCACCGTAAAAATTACAATGGTTTTTACAGCATAATACTGTAAATGGTAGAACAGTACTATATATTTTTTTTTACTGTAAAATCCTGGCAACTGAGCTGCCAGTTTTTTTTAACTTGCTTTGCTATAACTCAAGTAGATATTTCATTTGTTTTAATTTTAAAAAGTTTGAAATTAATAATATTATTATATTTGTTACAATATTAGATAATTATGTTTAAGATATACTCAATAGCATGCAATACATGTATTTCTGTCTGTCACAATGGACATATTACATTTAGTAAATGATAAAACGCTTTATTGACTTGTTGTAAAACAACAATGAAAATGAAATGTAGCATTTGGACAGGCTATACTGTAGACAGATCACCACAAATCATGCCCTGAATGCAGACTTGCAGGCACGCAAAAAGAATGTCTTTGTGACTGAACTATTGTATTGGTCCCGACTGAGAGAATAAACACACCCACTAATTTAATCAGAAAATATATATTTTTAGATTTTTAATCAGACTTTTTTTATTTATGTGTTTGGAAAGGTTCAACTCCTCTGATGTAAAATGTATGTGGAGGAAGATGTGGCCAGCGCTGCCTGCAGGAGCAAAGGTCACCGCCTCTGTCCGTGGTGCTGAGGACAGAGCACCATCAGACGGGGGCGTGGCAGTGCTGACGGCGAGACACAGCTGGCAGGTGATTAGATTTCACAGGTGGTACGTGTTAATCCAATCATCTGTTGTCTTTAACAGGAAGCGGCCGGGAGCAGGAGGGGAGAGAGGATACGGACGTGACGGAAAAGTCACGTTCTGGGGGAGAAAGACTTTTGAGAAAACCTATGTACATTAAAACCTTTGTTAAAAAACTGCATGCTTGGCTCTTGTGCCGTATCTACAGTGGAACTGCTAGGAAGCAACTTCCACAATGTACTAAAACACTATTCAGATTCCTTTTGTCCAAATCATTTTTTAGTTTGTGGATTAAAAACATTTTGTTCCTGAAATAATCATTGAACTTGTTTAATGTGTCGGGTACACATTATTTTACAGAACCTCAAATGCAAACTGCACTTTAATGTACTTTTATTAAATATATAACGTATTTGAGTTGTTTTTTTAAAACTCCATAATCTGGGTCATCGCTTGCCATTTGCCAAAGCAGTGGTGAGAATCCCTCATGTATACAAGTAATTAAAGAATACAAATACTAATTTAGCATTTGAAAGTGTTGTTTAGTAAATGTTCACTTGAAATACAAGTCTTATAGTATTCAGCACTTTGTTTACTGCAGAATGTTTGTGATGACAAGCAAAAAAAAAACAAAGAACTTTGAGAAGAAAAAAAGTTGTTATCTTTACCCCCACAAAATGTAACGAAAAAGGAGCAAATAAGTGGCCTTAAAACCATGTACGTAACGTAGCGTGGGTTATCTGTACTGTTGCACCTCGAGTAAATACAAATTATAGAAATGAACAAAGTGACAGTTGTCAGCTATTAGCATGTATTACCTCAATCTTTGCAAGATACTGCAGTAGTAAATAGTAGGGATGCAACGGCGCTCGCTATAATCCTGCACAAGACAATCCACCTTTTAATTAAAAAAAAAGATTGAATACTATGAAAAAATGAATTGTAATATTTTTTATTTTTTTTTGCAATATCGCCCTGCCTTAGGCTGATGCACATTCCCAACCACATTTTGGAACTAAAAGTGGGCGTTCCAAAATGTGCTGAAACTTGTTAGAAAACAAGCGTAAAAACACTTCTGTGTCTATTTTGGGGGATTTTACCTCTAGATGTCATTTTCAGGTCCAGAATTCTGACATAAGTGCTAACGTCAGCACTTTCAACAACAAAAAAATTGTGGTACTGCCTGAGCCGCACCGCTTCCGGAGCTATCAGGCAAAAGGGTTTGTGGCCGTACCTACCATAGAAGACACCGAGATAATATATTACGTATTTTTTTAAATGACAAAGAGAAGGTGATATGACTGACTGCACATCAGGGTTGTAACGGCGATACTAATTAATCATATTCGGTACTATACCGCTTCTGAAAAGTACCGGTCCTTTTTTAAAATGTATATTATGTTTATAAACTCAGGAAATATGACCTTGGACACATGAGGACTTGGAATATGATTAATGTAAGATCCTGTAACGACTTGGTATCGGATTGATACCCAAATGTGTAGTATCATCCAAAACTAATGTAAAGTATCAAACAAGAGAAGAATAAGTGATTATTAAATTTTAACGGAAGTGTAGATAGAACATGTCAAAAGAGAAAGTAAGCAGATATTAACAGTAAATGGATGAGTAGATTAATAATTCATTTAATAATTTTGACAAAATAATAGAATGGAAAATGACACAATTTGTTACTGCATACGTCAGCAGCTAAATTAAGAGCCTTCGTTTGTTTATTTACTACTAAAAGACAAGTTGTATGTTCACTATTTTATTGAAGGACAAACTTGCAATAGAACATATGTTTAATGTACCGTATTTTTTTGTTAAAATAAAGCCAATAATGCAATTGTTTGTGGTGCCCTTTTTTAGGAAAAGTACCGAAAAGTATCGAAATAATTTTGGTACCGGTACCAAAATATTGGTATCGGGGCAACACTACGTAGATCGTCCTCTTGTAACTTTACGATGTTTGGTCATCACAGTGGTTTGTACAGACCGCCTACACCAGACAGGGTTTCCCTGACATGTAACTGATCGTGGCGCACCACCACGGCAAAATAAATGCCGCCACACCTACATTAAAAAATGTAAGAAAATATTTAATGAAAACAAGTTTAAATAATATTTTGTACAAATTTATATACTGTATATAGTCATTTATTTACTATTTATGTATTAGTCTTGTCTTGTCGGGAGAACGATTTGCCATGGCTTTGAACATGACATTTCCACAATAGCCCCTTTTTTTTTTGTGCATTTCTGCTCGGTATTTTTCAGCTTGCGGCTCAACAGTAACTTACGGAATGAGCTGAGCGTCAAAAAGTAGTCAAGGCGCATACGTGTCAATCGCGCGTTGAAAAAAAGAAGTGCCGAATGTTCATGTGATGTTGTGTATTGTTTGATTGATTGATTGAAACTTTTATTAGTAGATTGCACAGTACAGTACATATTCCGTACAATTGACCACTAAATGGTAACACCCCAATAAGTTGTTCAACTTGTGTAAGTCGGGGTCCACGTTAATCAATTCATGGTAAATTCATGTTCAGTAGTCATACTTGCCAACCCTCCCGGATTTTCCGGGACACTCCCGAAATTCAGCGCCTCTCCCGAAAACCTCCCGGGACAAATTTTCTCCCGAAATTCAGGCGGACCTGAGTGACGTGTCGACAGCATGTTTTCACGTCCGCTTTCGCACAATATAAACAGTGTGCCTGCCCAATCACGTTATAACTGTAGAATGATCGAGGGCGAGTTCTTGGTTTCTTATGTGGGTTTATTGTTAGGCAGTTTCATTAACGTCCTCCCAGCGCGGCAACAACACACAACAACGCAGTCACGTTTTCGTCTACCGTAAAGCAGTTCGTCTGCCGTAAACAGCAATGTTGTGACACTCTTAAACAGGACAATACTGCCCTCTACTGTACATGCACATGTGACAATAACATCTACAGCTTTTAGAGAGTGCAGTGCACAACTGGAGACAAAGCAGAATGCATCATCAGAGAGGGTGTTCAGCATGGTTAGAAAAATAGTGACAGAGAATAGAACAAGGATGGACAATTCAACCCTTAACTCAACAATGAGTAGATGAGTGTTATGTGTGTGTATATGTGGAAATAAATGAACACTGAAATTCAAGTATTTTTTTTATTTATATATATATATATATATATATATATATATATATATATATATAAAATACTTGACTTGGTGAATTCTAGCTGTAAATATACTCCTCCCCTTTTAACCACGCCCCCGGCCACGCCCCCCGACCACGCCTCTCGACTCCCCCCCCATTTCCTGAAATCGGAGGTCTCAAGGTTGGCATGTATGAGTAGTAGAGTTGTGAAATCATCCATCCAGCCGTCCATATTCTACCGCTTATCTCTCTTGGGGTCGCGGGTGTGGCTGGAGCCTATCACAGCTGCATTCATGTGGAAGGGGGAACAAGTCGCCACCTCATTGCAATTAATGCATAATAATCGTGAAACTATGATGGGACTCAGCATCAAGGGTTGGAATTGGGGGTTAAATCACCAAAAATGATTCCTGGGCGCGGCTACTACTGCTGCTCACTGCTCCCCTCACCTCCTAGGGGTTGATCAAGGGGATGGGTCAAATGCAGAGAATAATTTTGCCACACCTAGTGTGTGTGTGACAATCATTGGTACTTTAACTTTAACTTAATTATTCCTCAGACTATAATCATACGTGAAAACATATCATTGTTGCATCACTACTCGACAACACTCGGAAAACACATCCTGTAGCCTTCAAAATAAAAGCATGCTAGTAACAGTACGACTGCAAATCAAGTACACTGCAAAAAATAAAATCAAAGTAAGATTAAATATCTCAAATAAGGGTGATATTTGCTTATGTTCTGTCTGATAAGATAATTCTTCTCACTAAGCAGATTTTATGTTAGAGTATTTTACTTGTTTTAAGGGTTTTGGTCCTAAAATATCTCAGTAAGATATTACAACTTGTTGCTGAGATTTTATGACCTATATTAAGTAAAACAGTGGTTCTCAACCTTTTTTCAATGATGTACCGCCTGTGAACATTTTTTTTAATTCAAGTACCCCCTAATCAGAGCAAAGCATTTTTGGTTGAAAAAAAGAGATAAAGAAGTAAAATACAGCACTATGTCATCAGTTTCTGATTTATTAAATTATATAACAGTGCAAAATATTGCTAATTTGTTGTGGTCTTTCTTGAACTATTTGGAAAAAAATATATAAAAATAACTAAAAACTTGTTGAAAAATAAACAAGTGATTCAATTATAAATAAAGATTTCTACACATAGAAGTAATCATCAACTTAAAGTGCCCTCTTTGGGGATTGTAATAGAGATCCATCTGGATTCATGAACTTAATTCTAAACATTACTTCACAAAAAAAGAAATCTTTAACATCAATATTTATTCACAAAAAATCTAGCCGTCAACACTGAATATTGCATTGTTGCATTTCTTTTCACAGTTCTTTTTGACAGACATTTTAAAAAAATCTCACGTACCCCTTGGCATACCTTCAAGTACCTCCAGGGGTACGCGTACCCCCATTTGAGAACCACTGGAGTAAAACATGCTTGAAACTAGAATATCAAGTGTTGCAAAGCTGTGTCATCAACACTCACAATTTTAAAACTACTTTTTTAAAGTAATAATTTCTTATTTCAAGCATGAAAAAAAAAATCATGACTTTGACACATTTGTGTCTCATAATTAAAACAGATGACAGCCAAATGGACTTTGCTGTTTTATTTTCAATGAAACAATAGAAAATACGTACTCATATAGTAGTACAGTTGTTATTAGTGAGCATATCCTTATTTTAAGGTATTTTTGGGGTCATTGAGGTTAGCTAATGTTACTTGTTTAGGAAAGTCTTGTTCTATTGGCAGATAGTTTTGCTTAGTTCAAATAAAATACCGCAAATTTTTGTATTTTTTATTCTTGTTTTTGAACACTGACTTTTTGCAGTGTAGGCAGTAAGGTTTCCCGTTTACCCCCGTCCTTACGAGAAATGTATCTTATTCTCAAATGCAAATAATGACAGGCATGTGCATATTGGCAGGTAGTTTACAGTATGAATATGACTTTTCTTTAACCCTTTTCTATTGTCGTGCAGCATTTTGTATGGAGGAAAACTCGCTAGAATGCATATGAGCAGGCATTACGAGTGGATTCAGGTCACAGAGTGTTGCAAAACAAAGGAGCCATTTGGCCTGGCTTATAGACAGCCAGGAATGTACGATTAATTACTCGCCTGTCTTCTGCCGGTAGATTCTTGCCCTCTCTTCCTGTCTATTATCTTTTACTTCAAAGATTCAAAACCCTAATGAGCTGGGTTTTTTTATTTTGTATTTCTTCATAAATAAAAAAAAGTACATTAGCGCATTCAGGAGACCCAGATGGCTTTAATTACACACTCAGTACACACTATTTATGCAGGTGTTAACTTGTTTCTGTTGGTTTACCGTGCAGTTAAAGGCTGTGTAGTGCCACTCAATGATCTCTCCATGAGCGTAATCATAGGAGAGGAAAACCAACAACGTAATTGTTGGAGACCCCGCCGTGACCCGTCAGCCATATTGCAGACTTCAAAGAGCTGCAGGAAGATGCTCAGAGTAGATGTTTGCCGATCGTTTCAAGCATACCGAATCTGATGAAGAGTAGAAGCAGTCGAGTGTGAATATGTCTAGTCGGTACCACAACAGCTGCCCTTGTCTTCTGGACCATAATTAGACCGGGACCTTACCTTAAGTTGCGTATTAGTGAGGTCAAAGGTTTAAAACCCTCAATCAGCTAAGAGTAGAAAATAGGGTGACATTATTTCGTAGGTTATGTGTGATTTCTTCAGTGCTTAAAGGGGAACATTATCACAATTTCAGAATGGTTAAAACCATTAAAAATCAGTTCCCAGTGGCTTATTATATTTTTCGAAGTTTTTTTTCAAAATTTTACCCAATATCCCTAAAAAAAGCTTCAAAGTGCCTGATTTAAACCATCGTTATAAACACCCGTCCATTTTCCTGTGACGTCACATAGTGAAGCCAACACAAACAAACATGGCGGAAAGAACAGCAAGCTATAGCGACATTAGCTCGGATTCAGACTCGGATTTCAGCGGCTTAAGCGATTCAACAGATTACGCATGTATTGAAACGGATGGTTGTAGTGTGGAGGCAGGTAGCGAAAACGAAATTGAAGAAGAAACTGAAGCTATTGAGCCATATCGGTTTGAACCGTATGCAAACGAAACCGACAAAAACGACACGACAGCCAGCGACACGGGAGAAAGCGAGGACGAATTCGGCGATCACCTTCTAACCAACGATTGGTATGTGTTTGTTTGGCATTAAAGGAAACTAACAACTATGAACTAGGTTTACAGCATATGAAATACATTTGGCAACAACATGCACTTTGAGAGTGCAGACAGCCCAATTTTCATCAATTAATATATTCTGTAGACATACCCTCATCCGCGCTCTTTTCCTGAAAGCTGATCTGTCCAGTTTTGGAGTTGATGTCAGCAGGCCAGGGAAGCTAGGGTCGATATTCTTGTCTTGATCATCTTGGGACGGTGTGAGTCAAAACATCCAGGGGGTTTAGCTCGCTCGTCTGCGGGAACAAACTGCCGCCATTGCTTGCCGTGCTACCGGGGTCCTTTGTCCCTGAATTGCTCACACACTCCGGCAGATTCAATGGGGGTCTGGCGGCAGATTTCTTTGACTTTATCGTTGGAAATGCATCTGCTTTGAGTGTCGCAGGATATCCACACATTCTTGCCATCTCTGTCGTAGCATAGCTTTCGTCGGTAAAGTGTGCGGAACAAACGTCCAACTTCTTGCCACTTTCGCATCTTTGGGCCACTGGTGCAACTTGAATCCTTCCCTGTTCGTGTTGTTACACCTTCCGACAACACACAGACGAGGCATGATGTCTCCAAGGTACGGAAAACAGTCGAAAAAACGGAAAATAACAGAGCTGATTTGACTCGGTGTTTGAGAAGATGGCGGATTGCTTCCCGATGTGACGCCACGTTGTGACGTCATCGCTCTGAGAGCGAATATTAGAAAGGCGTTTAATTCGCCAAAATTCACCCATTTAGAGTTCGGAAATCGGTTACAAAAATAAATGGTCTTTTTTCTGCAACATCAAGGTATATATTGACGCTTACATAGATAGGTCTGGTGATAATGTTCCCCTTTAAAGGGAACTTTTCTTACATGTTTGTACCCCTTTTTTTTTTGGATCCCCAAAAGTCCCAATAATTTAAAAACAAACCATGCAGGCATAACGGAGATAGTTATAAAACTAGTCCTGGGCATGACGTTAAAGTGCATCCGGCAGTGGAGGCTCCTCTATTGGGTCTTGGGGGCACTAGGAGGTTAACCCCTTTACTACTGTTACCCCAGGTGGCTCTTGGCAAAGGCCTAGTACCTGACTGTCCCCTAGCCAGGGATAGGGTGAAGACCTCAACGGTGGAGCAGGCGGAAGACGATAGTTTTTAAGAACTACCACAACGGCTGCGATTGCGGAAGAAGGCTGCAGCAGAAAAGGGTCCCCAGTCGTCTCGGACTCCACGCCACTGGATCCTGACCCGATTCTGTCGAGGATCGTGTGGTGACTGTCTGTGAACCAGTCTCCCCACGTAAAACTTATATCTGTTCCTCCACACTTCCACACAGTAGCTGATATATGGCCATATACTGTAAGTGCACAATACAATATACAAATTGCCCTATAATTTAACACATATTTTACCTTATTTAATATAAAAATCCTCTTAGACTTCTTTTTCCGTACATGTGCAATATGAGATTTCCATGTCAGACCGTCATCCAGTATCACTCTTAAAAATCTAAGTTCAGAAACCCTTTCAATATCAATTCCATATATAGACAGTTTGATCGTTTCCTCACTTTTTCTCTTACAAAAAATCAGGAACTTTGTTTTTTTTACATTTAATGATAATTTATTGACATCAAACCATCTCTTAAGATTAATCATTTCCTGTTCAATAATGTTTGATAATGCTTTTAAGTAATGCATATTGAAAGAAATGCATTTTTAGTCTTTGATGACACGTTACTAAATTGATGCAGATCACCGAGAATACAAGTTTGCAGTGTCATTGGGATGTTTATATTTAGGAATGTGATTGCTTCTTTTGTTGTTTTCAACCATAACTCTTTTATTCTATGACATTCCCACGATGCAATTTCTGATACAAAGTAGCGTATAGTTCTAACTTATATCTGTCAGTAGATTCGATATGGAGGCGCTAAAAACTACAACATGTCTGACACAGTCGAAGAGGTACTTAACCTGGAGGAGAGCTTCAGCACGTAAATAAGGTCGCCCACAAAACGACGCATTCTGAAGAGACAGTCAGAAAGGCTTGAAGATAGTCTGTAAAACAAAACCTATGTAAAATTTTAACCAATGTACAAAAAAAATCTTTAACATCTTACTCTTAAAGGCCTACTGAAATGCGGTTTTCTTATTTAAACGGGGATAGTAGGTCCATTCTATGTGTCATACTTGATCATTTCGCGATATTGCCATATTTTTGCTGAAAGGATTTAGTAGAGAACATCGACAATAAAGTTTGCAACTTTTGGTCGCTGATAAAAAAGCCTTGCCAGTACCGGGAGTAGCAGACAATATGCGCGTGACGTCACAGGTTGTGGAGCTCCTCACATCCGCACATTGTTTACAATCATGGCCACCAGCAGCGAGAGCGATTCGGACCAAGAAAGCGACGATTTCCCCATTAATTTGAGCGAGGACGAAAGATTCGTGGATGAGGAAAGTGAGAGTGAAGGACTAGAGGGCAGTGGGAGTGATTCAGATAGGGAAGATGCTGTGAGAGGCGGGTGGGACCTGATATTCAGCTGGGAATGACTAAAACAGTAAATAAACACAAGACATATATATATACTCTATTAGCCACAACACAACCAGGCTTATATTTAATATGCCACAAATTAATCCCGCATAACAAACACCTCCCCCCTCCCGTCCATATAACCCGCCAATACAACTCAAACACCTGCACAACACACTCAATCCCACAGCCCAAAGTACCGTTCACCTCCCCAAAGTTCATACAGCACATATATTTCCTCAAAGTCTCCAAAGTTACGTACGTGACATGCACATAGCGGCACGCACGTACGGGCAAGCGATCAAATGTTTGGAAGCCGCAGCTGCATGCGTACTCACGGTACCGCGTCTGCGTATCCAACTCAAAGTCCTCCTGGTATAAGAGTCTCTGTTGTCCCAGTTCTCCACAGGCCAATGGTAAAGCTTGACTGTCATCTTTCAGGAATGTAAACAATAAAACACCGGCTGATTATCCGGCACAACAGTCAGGGGGTGCATTCTACGGCGGGGGTGCGTTATCCAGCACAACACCTGCCGCAATACATCGCTTCCCACCTACAGCTTTCTTCTTTGCTGTCTCCATTGTTCGTTGAACAAATTGCAAAAGATTCACCTACACCAGGGGTCGGCAACCCAAAATGTTGAAAGAGCCATATTGGACCAAAAATACAAAAACAAATCTGTCTGGAGCCGCAAAAAATTAAAAGCCATATTACATACAGATAGTGTGTCATGAGATATAAATTGAATTAAGAGGACTAAAAGGAAACTAAATGACCTCGAATATAGCTACAAATTAGGCATAATGATGCAATATGTACATATAGCTAGCCTAAATAGCATGTTAGCATCGATTAGCTTGCAGTCATGCAGTGACCAAATATGTCTGATTAGCACTCCACACAAGTCAATAACATCAACAAAACTCACTTTTCATGCACAACGTTAAAAGTTTTGTGGACAAAATGAGACAGAAAAAGAAGTGGAATAAAACACGTCCTAGAAAGTCGGAGAAAGTTATACATGTAAACAAACTACTGTGAGTTCAAAGACCGCCAAAATTAGTAGGACAAATCGGCACTCGCCAAATACTCGAATCAGTGAAGCATGTTTAATATAAACAGTGTGCTTTATAACAATTAGGGAGGCTTGTGTCATGTTTGTCCTCGTACAGAAACCATATTAAAACAAAAAATAGATTTTTTATTTTTCCATTTTTCATACATTTTTTAAAAAGCTCCAGAGAGCCACTAGGGCGGCGCTAAAGAGCCGCATGCGGCTCTAGAGCCGCGGGTTGCCGACCCCTGACCTACACAGATGTCCAGAATCCCGTGGAATTTTGCGATGAAAACAGACGACTTAATAGCTGGCCACCATGCTGTCCCAAAATGTCCTCTACGATCCGTGACGTCACGCACAGGCGTCATCATACCGAGACGTTTTCAGCAGGATATTTTGCGCGAAATTTAAAATTGCACTTTATACGTGCTAATGCCAATACGGCTAACCCGGCCATATTGGCATGTGTTGTAATGTTAAGATTTCATCATTGATATATTAACTATCAGACTGCGTGGTCGGTAGTAGTGGGTTTCAGTAGGCCTTTAATATCATAACTGTGATGTCTATAAAAATATTTCTTAAATGTTAACTATCTTATTTTGTAAGGCAATGCCATTTTAGTTTGTTTCTGGTGGGACAATTTAGTTGAATGCACAGCTACATCACTTCCTCCATCCATCCATCCATTTTCTACCGCTTATTCCCTTTGGGGTCGCGGGGGCGCTGGAGCCTATCTCAGCTACAATCGGGCGGAAGGCGAGGTACACCCTGGACAAGTCGCCACCTCATCACTTCCTGTTTTTGTCAAAACAAGGACAAAGAGGAAAGCCATCAGGTTTTAAGCAGCAGCAGCAATCTGTTCGCATCCTTAACACAAGACTGACAAATCAATGTTGTAAGTAGTGGTGGTGCATTGATCAGTTGTTTGTGTACAGATGTCATTCATTATTTCATGCAAATACTTTATAATTTATGTTTAAAAACGATGTTAAAAAACGCTATGCTAATCACAGGTTATGCTAATTCAGACTGCATTAAAGTTATGCATTGTCATGATAAAAAGCCAACAGGTACTTTATTCTTTATTTTTTCTGTCTTTTTTGACAGTTTTCACTCTGTGCCATGGTGAATGAACCCAGTAAAGTTCCCGACTGTACAGCGATGGCACATGTGTTCATTATGGATAGAGTTTAGCGTGACGTTTAGTCTCCAGTTCACACACTGAGATGAGAACATTATAATAATATTATATTTTTACATTTAAAACACTTCTTTATGGTTTATATAACATGTAGTAATGGTTGTTTGGTCAATATTTTGCATAGATTAAGTTTTACAGACCGTCCTCAAGCCGCTTTCTTACCATCTCTTAAGGATGCGTTGTTTTGTGGGCGGTCTTATTTACGTGCCTCCACTTCGACTACAAAGGCTGCCCTTTGTCACCGATTCTGTTCATAACTTTTATGGACAGAATTTCTAGGCGCAGTCAAGGCGTTGAGGGAATCCGGTTTGGTGGTTGCAGGATTAGGTCTCTGCTTTTTGCAGATGATGTGGTCCTGATGGCTTCATCTGGCCAGGATCTTCAGCTCTCACTGGATCGGTTCGCAGCCGAGTATGAAGCGACTTGGATGAGAATCAGCACCTCCAAGTCCGAGTCCATGGTTCTCGCCCGGAAAAGGGTGGAGTGCTATCTTCGGGTTGGGGAGGAGACCCTGCCCCAAGTAGAGGAGTTCAAGTACCTCGGAGTCTTGTTCATGAGTGAGGGCGTCTTCGGTAATGCGGACGCTGTATCGATCCGTTGTGGTGAAGAAGGAACTGAGCCGGAAGGCAAAGCTCTCAATTTACCGATCAATCTACGTTCCCATCCTCACCTATGGTCATGAGCTTTGGGTTATGACCGAAAGGACAAGATCACGGGTACAAGCAAACCGAAATTAGTTTCCTCCGCCGGGTGGCGGGACCCTCTCTTAGAGATAGGGTGAGAAGCTCTGCCATCCGGGAGGAGCTCAGAGTAAAGCCGCTGCTCCTCCACATCGAGAGGAGCCAGATGAGGTGGTTCGGGCAACTGGTCAGGATGCCACCCAAACGCCTCCCTAGGAGGTGTTTAGGGCACGTCCGACCGGTAGAAGACCACGGGGAAGACCCAGGACACATTGGGAAGACTATGTCTCCCGGCTGGCCTGGGAACGCCTCGGAATCCCCCGGGAAGAGCTGGACGAAGTGGCTGGGGAGAGGAAAGTCTGGGCTTCCCTGCTTAGGCTGCTGCCCCCGCGACCCGACCTCGGATAAGCGGAAGAAGATGGATGGATGGATGGTGGCACTTCGACTGCGTCTTCTTTCCGTCAGCCATGTTGTCGTATTAAGCGCTTCCATATTGAGTCTACTGACAGATATAAGTTAGAACTATAGGCTTATTTGGGTTGGAAATGGCAACAGCGGAAGATGCATGTGCACATACGAGCTAATCTGCCCCACAACAAGAGGTAAGAGAAAAAGAAGGACCTTATTGACTACAATGGGGGACTTGCATTTCTACCATATGGAGACGTCACAGGACAGAGCTAATTCTAAACGGCTTGTGGTTAGTGTCTGCCGTGAGATCGGTAGGTCGTGAGCTCAAACCCCGGCCGAGTCATACCAAAGACTATAAAAATTGGACCCATTACCTCCCTGCTTGGCACTCAGCATCAACGGTTGAAACTGGGGGTTAAAACACCAAAAATGATTCCCAGGCGGGGCCGCCACTGCTGCTCACTGCTCACCTCTCAGGGGGTGAACAAGGGGATGTGTCAAATGCAGAGGACAAATTTCACCACACCTATTGTGTGTGTGACAATCATTGGTACTTTAACTTTAACTTTAACTTAAGTATGAAGGAAGTCAAGATTGTTTTGTAAGTATCTCCGCAATAACTCCACGGCGTATATTCAAATTGTATGGACTTATGGGGATCTTAAATACACAAAAGCAGGCACCATCAGGTAAGAAAAGTTGGTTTTACACTATAGGTTCCCTTTAGGAAAAAAATGAAAACGAAAATACACAAAAGTTTGCTTGGCCAACACAGATTGCATTGTCTATGTTAAAGTCAGAGGCTTGTGAACCAAGCCGAAAAGTGTCCTCTCCAATGTGTTGGTAACAAAGAATTGTCCAAATGTTCCATGCCCAATGTGCCATACATCCATGTTGTCTATACACACATAAATGTCAAGGTTTTGATCATAATACAAATTTCATTGGAACTTTTATGGGTGAAAGGCAGAAAAAAAGAGCATTGGTTACTCACCTTGTTGCAGTATTTTGCCAAAGTATTTGTTGTGGCTCGTGCAGTTCCATCGGCGGTACCTGAACTGGTATTGGCACTCTCTAATGCCCAACCTTGTGCCCTTGGCCACCTCATTTACTATTTCCGGCTGGGTCTGACAGAGTTCGGCCTGCTTGCCAACCAGACGCTTCGCCTTCCTGCATATGCTGTTCGGGTCCATTACCAGTGGACTGCCCGCCGCCCTAGACAGGATAAGACAATGTCGGGAATGAGACAACGCACAAGCAAACAATCAAAGGGTCACATAATAATAATAATACCTGAGATTTATATAGCGCTTTTCTAAGTACCCAAAGTCGCTTTACATGTAGAACCCATCATTTATTCACACCTGGTGGTGGTAAGCTACTTTCATAGCCACAGCTGCCCTGGGGTAGACTGACGGAAGCGTGGCTGCAATTTGCGCCAACGGCCCCTCCGACCACCACCTATCATTCATCATTCAATTCACCAGTGTGAGTGGCACCGGGGGCAAAGGGTGAAATGTCCTGCCCAAGGACACAACGGCAGCGATTTTTGGATGGTAAGAGGCGGGGAGCAAACCTGCAACCCACAGGTTTCTGGCACGGTTGCTCTACCCACTACGCCATGCCGCCCACATGACTGAATGACAATCATATAGTAAAACTGATGCTGAATTCAGGAAATCGATTATTCACTTCAGGAATTTGCGATTTACCAATCAACCATTTTCCGATTCATTCGCGGCCTCGCAACTTTGTGCACTGTCCTCAATATTCCCACACATTTTTGCAGATCATTGACATTTTCACCAATCAAATTTATCTCAGCAGCACTCAAACCAATCAAATGCTTCTAAGCATCGGCCCACGTCTTCCACGTCTACAGGTAAAAGCCAGTAAATTAGAATATTTTGAAAAACTTGATTTATTTCAGTAATTGCATTCAAAAGGTGTAGCATTCAAATGTTTATTTCATTTAATTTTGATGATTTGAAGTGGCAACAAATGAAAATCCAAAATTCCGTGTGTCACAAAATTAGAATATTACTTAAGGCTAATACAAAAAAGGGATTTTTAGAAATGTTGGCCAACTGAAAAGTATGAAAATGAAAAATATGAGCATGTACAATACTCAATACTTGGTTGGAGCTCCTTTTGCCTCAATTACTGCGTTAATGCGGCGTGGCATGGAGTCGATGAGTTTCTGGCACTGCTCAGGTGTTATGAGAGCCCAGGTTTCTCTGATAGTGGCCTTCAACTCTTCTGCGTTTTTGGGTCTGGCATTCTGCATCTTCACAATACCCCACAGATTTTCTATGGGGCTAAGGTCAGGGGAGTTGGCGGGCCAATTTAGAACAGAAATACCATGGTCCGTAAACCAGGCACGGGTAGATTTTGCGCTGTGTGCAGGCGCCAAGTCCTGTTGGAACTTGAAATCTCCATCTCCATAGAGCAGGTCAGCAGCAGGAAGCATGAAGTGCTCTAAAACTTGCTGGTAGACGGCTGCGTTGACCCTGGATCTCAGGAAACAGAGTGGACCGACACCAGCAGATGACATGGCACCCCAAACCATCACTGATGGTGGAAACTTTACACTAGACTTCAGGCAACGTGGATCCTGTGCCTCTCCTGTCTTCCTCCAGACTCTGGGACCTCGATTTCCAAAGGAAATGCAAAATTTGCTTTCGTCAGAAAACATGACTTTGGACCAATCAGCAGCAGTCCAGCTCTTTTTTTCCTTAGCCCAGGTGAGACGCTTTTCGCGCTGTTTCTTGGTCAACAGTGGCTTGACACGAGGTATGCGGCAGTTGAAACCCATGTCTTTCAAGCGTCTCTTGGTGGTGGATCTTGAAGCACTGACTCCAGCAGCTGTCCACTCCTTCTGAATCTCCCCCACATTTTTGAATGGGTTTGTTTTCACAATCTTGACCAGGGCGCGGTGATCCCTATCGCTTGTACACTTTTTCTGACCACAGTTTTTCCTTCCCTTTGCCTCTCCATTAATGTGTTTGGACACAGAGCTCTGAGAACAGCCAGCCTCTTCAGCAATAACCTTTTGTGTCTTTCCCTCCTTGTGCAATGTGTCGATGGTTGCCTTTTGGACAGCTGTCAAATCTGAAGTCTTCCCCATGTTTGTGTAGGCTTCAGAACTGGACTGAGAGACCATTTAAAGCCCTTTGCAGGTGTTTTGAGTTAATCAGCTGATTAGTTTGTGGCACCAGGTGTCTTCAAAATTTAACCCTTACACAATATTCTAATTTTGTGACACACGGAATTTTGGATTTTCATTTGTTGCCACTTCAAATCATCAAAATTAAATGAAATAAACATTTGAATGCATCAGTCTGTGTGCAATGAATACATATAATGTACAAGTTACACCTTTTGAATGCAATTACTGAAATAAATCAAGTTTTTCAAAATATTCTAATTTACTGGCTTTTACCTGTATGTTGACATTGACAGATTCCATAATTCACTCCTTTAACAACAAAAATCCCCGCTATAGATCGCTCTCAACAGTTACCCAATGTTCTCACCGAAAGTGCGGGTAAACTATGTGCAATGTGTCAGAACATAAACGAAAGTTTGCGTTCAACTTTCAACCTTAACCTCAACCTTGGGGCGGCATGGCATAGTGGGTAGAGCAACCGTGCCAGAAACCTGAGGGTTGCAGGTTCGCTCCCCGCCTCTTACCATCCAAAAATCGCTGCCGTTGTGTCCTTGGGCGGGACACTTCACCCTTTGCCCCCGGTGCCACTCACACCGGTGAATTGAATGATGAATGAAAGGTGGTGGTTGGCGCAAATTGCAGCCACGCTTCCGTCAGTCTACCCCAGGGCAGCTGTGGCTATGAAAGTAGCTTACCACCACCAGGTGTGAATGATTGATGGGTTCTACATGTAAAGCGACTTTGGGTACTTAGAAAAGCGCTATATAAATCCCAGTTATTAATAACATTTGCACAAATGTCTGCAACTGGTTTACGCCTAAAGAAAACTATGCCCTTTCCATTGCAATTAGAGATGCCGATAAATGCTTTAAAATGTAATATCGGAAATTATCGGTATCGTTTTTTTTATAATCAGTATGTTTTTTTTTTTTGTTTTTTTTTGTTTTTTTAATTAAATCAACATAAAAAACACAAGATACACTTACAATTAGTGCACCAACCCAAAAAATCTCCCTCCCCCATTTACACTTATTCACACAAAAGGGTTGTTTCTTTCTGTTATTAATATTCTGGTTCAATACAGTCTGCAAGGATACAGTCCGTAAGCACACATGATTGTGCGTGCTGCTGGTCCACTAATAGTGCTAACCTTTAACAGTTAATTTTACTCATTTTCATTAATTACTAGTTTCTATGTAACTGTTTTTAAATTGTTTTACTTTCTTTTTTATTCAAGAAAATGTTTTTAATTTATTTATCTTATTTTATTTTATCAATATTTTTAAAAAAAAAGGACCTTATCTTCACCATACCTGGTTGTCCAAATTAGGCATAATAATGTGTCAATTCCACGACTGTATACATCAGTATCGGTTGATATCGGTATAGAGTTGGACAATATCGGATTTCGGCAAAAAGCCATTATCGGACATCCCTAATTACAATTATTAGGAAGAACTTCTGCGTTCGTAGTTAACACAAAATTATTCTCTATTAATCGCACATAGATAGAATTCTTCATCATTAATAAGTGTACCCTAGACAGATAATTGTCAAGTTTGTATTACCTTGACTGAACAATTTCATTTTGCTTTAATGAAATGTTTTTTAAACATTATGCTTTTTTAAACAGCTCAACACAAAATGGACATCAACACGCTTTTAATGACAATAAAATATATATTTTTAGAGTGTGTTGGTGTTGGTGTCAGATATTGTATTTTATAAGAATACAGAATTTGTATTCCTGCTGTAGGAACACTTGCATTCGGAGGAGGGGCTACACCATGTATAGATACCAGTTTCACGCATTATTAACACAAGATGTGGAATGCTATGATCATGCTTTGATTGTCATAGATGTTTGTTAATTAATTAATCTGTGATAGGCGTGGCGAAGTTGGTAGAGTGGCCGTGCCAGCAATCGGAGGGTTGCTGGTTACTGGGGTTCAATCCTCACCTTCTACCATCCTAGTCACGTCCGTTGTGTCCTTGGGCAAGACACTTCACCCTTGCTCCTGATAGCTGCTGGTTAGCGCCTTGCATGGCAGCTACCGCCATCAGTGTGTGAATGTGTGTGTGAATGGGTGAATGTGGAAATGCTGTCAAAGAGCTCTGAGTACCTTGTAGGTAGAAAAGCGCTATACAAGTATAACCCATTTATCATTTATCATTATTTGTACCTGAATAAATGCTTCCAATATTCTGTACATTTCATGTGGGAACAAGTTAATGGTATTCTTATCTCTGCATGACAATGGTTTAACCTTCTCTATTTATCATTGAAATTTAATTTTCAGCCTGCTAAATATTCTGTAATTGCGGACTATCAATCAAAACAGGTTATACAAGAATGTACAATTTATTTCATTCTGCCAGAAAACATTTATTTAGGTAGAAATAACACAGATTACATTACAAAACATATTTGACAAAGCATGATTGTAATGTAAGATCCATCTATCCATTTGCTACCGCTTATTCCCTTTTGGGGTCGCGGGGGGCGCTGGAGCCTATCTCAGCTACAATCGGGCGGAAGGCGGGGTACACCCTGGACAAGTCGCCATCTCATCGCAGGGCCAATGTAATGTAAGATGATTTTTCATTTTGTTTTGTAGTTAGACCGGGTTTGACGCTCAGCGCTATTATTGTGGAGCCGGAAGTGTGTGATCGGTTTGAGAGGAGGTGTCTTGAAATGTTTTGACGACGTTAAAGGCCTACTGAAATGCGATTTTCTTATTTAAACGGGGATAGCAGGTCCATTCTATGTGTCATACTTGATCATTTCGCGATATTGCCATATTTTTGCTGAAAGGATTTAGAACATCGACGACAAAGTTCTCAACTTTTGGTCGCTGATAAAAAAGCCTTGCCTGTACCGGAAGTAGCAGACGAGTAGCGTGACGTCACAGGTTGTGGAGCTCCTCACATCTGCACATTGTTTACAATCATGGCCACCAGCAGCGAGAGCGATTCGGACTGAGAAAGTGACGATTTCCCCATTAATTTGAGCGAGGATGAAAGATTCGTGGATGAGGAAAGTGAGAGTGAAGGACTAGAGGGCAGTGGGAGCGATTCAGATAGGGAAGATGCTGTGAGAGGCGGGTGGGACCTGATATTCGGCTGGGAATGACTACAACAGTAAATAAACACAAGACATATTTATACTCTATTAGCCACAACACAACCAGGCTTATATTTAATATGCCACAAATTAATCCCGCATAACAAACACCTCCCCCCTCCCGTCCATATAACCCGCCAAAACAACTCAAACACCTGCACAACACACTCAATCCCACAGCCCAAAGTACCGTTCACCTCCCCAAAGTTCATACAGCACATATATTTCCCCAAAGTCCCCAAAAATACGTACGTGACATGCACATAGCGGCACGCACGTACGGGCAAGCGATCAAATGTTTGGAAGCCGCAGCTGCATGCGTACTCACGGTACCGCGTCTGCGCATCCAACTCAAAGTCCTCCTGGTAAGAGTCTCTGTTGTCCCAGTTCTCCACAGGCCAATGGTAAAGCTTGACTGTCAACTTCCGGGAATGTAAACAATGAAACACCGGCTGTGTTTGTGTTGCTGCAGTCCCACCTACAGCTTTCTTCTTTGCTGTCTCCATTGTTCATTGAACAAATTGCAAAAGATTCACCAACACAGATGTCCAGAATACTGTGGAATTTTGCGATGAAAACAGACGACTTAATAGCTGGCCACCATGCTGTCCCAAAATATACTCTACAATCCGTGACGTCACGCGCTGACGTCACGCGCTGATGTCATCATACCGAGACGTTTTCAGCAGGATATTTCGCGCAAAATTTAAGATTGCACTTTAGTAAGCTAACCCGGCCGTGTTGGCATGTGTTGCAATGTTAAGATTTCATCATTGATGTATAAACTATCAGACTGCGTGGTCGGTAGTAGTGGGTTTCAGTAGGCCTTTAACGTCTCCAATAAAAAATTACTCTCGATTCTCTGCTTTCCGTCTTTATTTTCTGCTTTATATTGTATTCCAATTTACTAAACCAGTTATAGTAACAATCTTTATTGGGAAGAACTTTTGCGACTTCAAGCATATCAAAAAAAGGCCTGCGGGAACCTATGGGAACTGATACAATGGTGTCAATGTCCAAAAAGTTGCAAATAATGCAAATTTGTATACGATTTGTTAAAACCATGTGCTTTTTAGGGTTAGGATTACGGAAAACACCAAAAGCACTGATTGTAAATTTAAAAATACCGCAAGGGGGTATTGTTAATAAAATGCGCATTTAGGCCGCAATAATCTTTAAAAACGAAAGCGAATGAAATCCTGGAAGGACTGTTTAAGTGTGTAGTGCAAGGTTAGACTTATTGTCTCCTTAACAAAACAAAAACCTGACACACACCCTGTTATTTAGGGCAGCTGTGGTTGCAGGAATTAGACTTTTCCCAAAGGATTGTAATTTCCAGGACCTGTGATCTGAGGGTAGCAGTGTGAGATACTTGTGTAGTCGTGTGTAGAGTTATGTTCTATTGGAAATGCAATTCATATGTTAGCCATATCGATGGGCTCAGGGAAGTTGCGTATTAGCAGTCCAATAATTTTGGTAGTAGTCCTGATTATGTGTGTGAGTTGTGTCTGTATTTTACTGGTGTTTAGAAAGCAAGTGGAACAGTTGCAAAGGATGGGTTGGATAATGTGTTGATACAACAGAAGGAGGTATGGGAGCAACACAAAGTCCCTAATTATTTTTCACTGATGGCCATAATATACAAAGCATTCCAAGCAATGGGCCTTAATGTTGATCCATAAAATATGAATAATAATTTGACCAGTAAAAAAGTGTTGGATCTCTCGTGTTATTGCTGCTATTGCTTTTAATAATACAAAACCCAAAACCAGTGAAGTTGGCACGTTGTATAAATTGTAAATAAAAACTGAATACAATGATTTACAAATCATTTTCAACCTACATTCAAATGAATAGACTGCAAAGACATGATACTTTACGTTCGACCCGGTAAACTTTTATATTGTTTGCAAATATTAGCTCATTTGGAATTTGATGCGTGCAACATGTTTCAAAAAAGCTGGCACAAGTGGCAAAAAAGACTGAGAAAGTTGAGGAATGCTCATCAAACACTTATTTGGAACAGCGCACAGGTAAACAGGCTATTTGGGAACAGGTGGGTGCCATGATTGTGCATGAAAAAAGCAGCTTCCATGAAATGCTCAGTCATTCACAAACAAGAATGGAGCGAGGGTCACCACTTTGTGAACAAATGCGTGAGCAAATTGTCGAACAGTTTAAGAACAACATTTCTCAACGAGCTATTGCAAGAAATTTAGGGATTTCACCATCTACGCTCTGTATATCATCAAAAAGTTCAGAGAATCTGGAGAAATCACTGCACGTAAGCTGCACTGCCCGTGACCTGCGATCCCTCATCAAAAAGCGACATCAGTGTATAAAGGATATCACCACATGGGCTCAGGAACACTTCAGAAACCACTGTCAGCAACTACAGTTAGTCGCTACATCTGTAAATGCAAGTTAAAACTCTCCTATGCAAAGCAAAAGCCATTTATCAACAACACCCAACAACGCTGCCTGTTTAGCTGGGCCCGAGCTCATCTAAGATGGACTGATGCAAAGTGGAAAAATGTTCTGTGTTCTGACAAGTCCACATTTCAACTTGTTTTTGGAAACTGTGGACGTCGTGTTCTCCGGACCAAGGAGGAAAAGAACCATCCGGCGCAAAGTTCAAAAGCCAGCATCTGTGATGGTATGGGGGTGTATTAGTGCCCAAGGCATCGGTAACTTACACTTCTGTGAAGGCACCATTAATGCTGAAAGGTACATACAGGTTTTGCAGCAACATACATTGCCATCCAAGCAACGTCTTTTTCATGGACGCCCCTGCTTATTTCAGCAAGACAGTGCCAAGCCACATTTTGCACGTGTTACAAGAGCGTGTCTTCATAGTAAAAGAGTGTGGGTACTAGACTGGCCTGCCTGCAGTCCAGACCTGTCTCCCATTGAAAATATGCGGCACATTATGAAGCCTAAAATACCACAACGGAGACCTCGGACTGTTGAACAACTTAAGCTGTACATCAAGCAAGAATGGGAAAGAATTCCACCTAAAAAAGCTTTAAATTTGTCTCCTCAGTTCCCAAACGTTTACCGAGTGTTGTTAAAAGGAAAGATCATGTAACACAGTGGTAAAAATACCCCATGTGCCAACTTTTTTGCAATGTATTGCTGCCATTCAATTCTAAGTTAATGACTATTTGCAAAAAAAAACTAGTTTCTCAGTTCCAACAATAAATATCTTGTTTTTGCAGTCTATTCAATTGAATATAAGTTGAAAAGGATTTGGAAATCATTGTATTCTGTTTTTAGTGTGAAGCGACTGGGATGAGAATCAGCACCTCCAAATCCGAGTCCATGGTTCTCGCCCGGAAAAGGGTGGAGTGCCATCTCCGGGTTGGGGAGGAGATCTTGCCCCAAGTGGAGGAGTTCAAGTACCTCGGAGTCTTGTTCACGAGTGAGGGAAGAGTGGATCGTGAGATCGACAGGCGGATCGGTGCGGCATCTTCAGTAATGCGGACGCTGTATCGATCCGTTGTGGTGAAGAAGGAGCTGAGCCAGAAGGCAAAGCTCTCGATTTACCGGTCGATCTACGTTCCCATCCTCACCTATGGTCATGAGCTTTGGGTCATGACCGAAAGGACAAGATCACGGGTACAAGCGGCCGAAATGAGTTTCCTCCGCCGGGTGGCGGGGCTCTCCCTTAGAGATAGGGTGAGAAGCTCTGCCATCCGGGGGGAGCTCAAAGTAAAGCCGCTGCTCCTCCACATCGAGAGGAGCCAGATGAGGTGGTTCGGGCATCTGGTCAGGATGCCACCCGAACGCCTCCCTCGGGAGGTGTTTCGGGCACGTCCGACCGGTAGGAGGCCACGGGGAAGACCCAGGACACGTTGGGAAGACTATGTCTCCCGGCTGGCCTGGGAACGCCTCGGGATCCACCGGGAGGAGCTGGACGAAGTGGCTGGGGAGAGGGAAGTCTGGGCTTCCCTGCTTAGGCTGCTGCCCCCGCGACCCGACCTCGGATAAGCGGAAGAAGATGGATGGATGGATGGATGGATGTATTCTGTTTTTATTTAACATTTACACCACGTGCCAACTTCAATGATTTTGGGTTTTTGTAGGAGTAGTACGATTTTCAGTGTGTTGACAATTCACTTTGCACTCATTTTGATGACTTATTTACTAAAACCAGCATTTCTGGCGCAAAGTTGCTGGATAATAAGCCTGTTCCAGGAAGGAGTTTTGTAAAGCATCTTTGGGCGATAATGTGCTACAGTCTACAATTAAAACATATTACTATCATTATTATTATTGGACTGAATTTGATTTAAAAAAATACAGAAAAAATTACCTTCATTTGTACACATATAATAAATCAAATTTACAAAAGCAATAAGTTATAAGGTAAATATAAGTAAGTTAAATATACTCCTAGAAAGTTAGGAATATTCATATTGCAGCCTCACCATATCGTAGATTTTTTTTTTTTTTTTTTAAAGCACATATAAAATTGTTCTGGTCTTACACTCAATCAAGCATTTTAAACATAAAACGGTCAAATAATATTAAAGGCCTACTGAAACCCACTACTACTGACCACGGAGTCTGATAGTTTATATATCAATGATGAAATCTTAATATTGCAACACATGCCAATACGCCGGGTTAGCTTACTAAAGTGCAATTTTAAATTTTGCGCGACATATCCTGCTGAAAACGTCTCGGTATGATGACGTCAGCGCGTGACGTCGCGGATTGTGGGGGACATTTTGAGACAGCATGATGGCCAGCTATTAAGTTGTCTGTTTCATCGCAAAATTCCACAGTATTCTGGACATCTGTGTTGGTGAATCTTTTGCAATTTGTTCAATGAACAATGGAGACAGCAAAGAAGAAAGCTGTAGGTGGGAAGCGGTGTATTGCGGCCGACATTAGCAACACAAACACGGCCGGTGTTTCATTGTTTACATTCCCGAAAGATGACAGTCAATCTTTACCATTGGCCTGTGGAGAACTGGGACAACAAAGACTCTTACCAGGAGGACTTTGAGTTGGATACGCAGACACGGTACCGTGAGTACGCTTCCAAACATTTGATCGCTTGCCCGTACGTGCGTGCCGCTATGTGCATGTCACGTAAATAATTCAATGTATACACCCTGATAATTATCTTGTGTGATGACTGTATTATGATGATAGTATATATGATAGTATATATATATATGTATCATGAATCAATTTAAGTGAAACTTATTCGGGTGTTTCCATTTAGTGGTCAATTGTACGGAATATGTACTTCACTGTGCAACCTACTAATAAAAGTCTCAAAAAGTCTCACGTACGTAACTTTGGGGAAATATATGTGCTGTATGAACTTTGGGGAGGTGAACGGTACTTTGAGCTGTGGGATTGAGTGTGTTGTGCAGGTGTTTGAGTTGTATTGGCGGGTTATATGGACGGGAGGGGGGAGGTGATTGTTATGCGGGATTAATTTGTGGCATATTAAATATAAGCCTGGTTGTGTTGTGGCTAATAGAGTATATATATGTCTTGTGTTTATTTACTGTTTTAGTCATTCCCAGCTGAATATCAGGTCCCACCCGCCTCTCACAGCATCTTCACTATCTGAATCGCTCCCACTGCCCTCTAGTCCTTCACTCTCACTTTCCTCATCCACAAATTTTTAATCCTCGCTCAAATTAATAGGGAAATCGTCGCTTTCTCGGTCCGAATCGCTCTCGCTGCTGGTGGCCATGATTGTAAACTGTGCGGATGTGAAGAGCTCCACAACCTGTGACGTCACGCTACTCGTCTGCTACTTCCGGTACAGGCAAGGCTTTTTTATCAGCGACCAAAAGTTGCGAACTTTATCGTCGATGTTCTCTACTAAATCCTTTCAGCAAAAATATGGCAATATCGCGAAATGATCAAGTATGACACATAGAATGGACCTGCTATCCCCGTTTAAATAAGAAAATCGCATTTCAGTAGGCCTTTAAAATATCAATACTACAGTAGTATTGGCCACTCGATAAGACCAAACCAGTCAAAGCACACTGTTCAGTATCGCGGCCACAGATTGGCTCAGCCTCAGGCAGCATTACTCTATTGGATTAAAAGAGTGTAAAGGGGACTATAGGCAGAGCCAGAGTATGGCCAAGTCGGTTTCAGACAATTCAATTCAATTCAAATTCAAACAACTTAATGAATCCTTCAAGGGGCAAGTCTCCTCAATTATTTGTCAAAAGCCCCTCACGTGACTACAGGGCGCCATGTTTCACATCAGTTTAGAGCCGCCTCTAAGCGACACCGCACTTCTTCAGTAGACATTGTTTTTAATTGAAGAGTTTTTTGAAGTGTAAACATGTCTTGTTTGGGGACGCTCCACTCGCCAAAAATGTAAGAAGTATTTGCATAGCATCGAAAAAAAATTATGTAATGTAGAAGGCTGGATGAAGGAACAGTGTCTGTGTGCGATGTAAGCAAGCATACATACACATGGGAAACGTGTCGTATCTCACGATCAGTGAATTAATACACTTTGCCTGACAAAAACTTGCTTCAAAATTGCACCTTTTTTGCATGTGTCACCAATAATTCCAAATTGAACTAACAAAAATGGCAGTAAAAAGCAGCATTAGTTCATTATCCATGAATGGTGATGATAAAATCCGGAAGTCAAAAAAACCAACACTGAAAGCACGGGTATATATAAAGCAGTGATTACAAACAATGCATGGAAGCCGGCACCACAGTAGACATACTTCACACAAAAGTCATACTTTATCCGTAATTGTTGGTCCTAAGCTAATGAGGATTGTGTATTTTTTTTTTACCTTCATTGCGCCTTCGGGTGCGTGTTTGACAGCCTGCTGGTCACTAAACAATGCATGAATATAGTGGCGGAGTGCAAAATCGCCCTTAAAATAATATTTTGACAAAATAAAGCCATGTTTTTTGTAAGTTTATGAGCTGTAGTATATAGGGTTGTACAGTATACCGGTATAAGTATAGTACAGCGATACTAATGAATCATATGCGGCACTATACCGCCTCTGAAAAGTACCGGTCACATTTATGTACACTTCAGGGACCGATCGGAGATTGTATTACCTAAGAATATTACCTCCCCCTTCTTTTAAGAAAAATATAGTTTCTTACAAGTATCATCCCTGCAGGACGAGGAATACCTAAACATGCTTCACTACACACCGTAGCTCACCGGTGTCATGAAAACATTTTACACAAACACCATTGGTGGATCTACACCTGACATCCACTGTAATGATATCAAGTACAACAGCGTATCAAGTCGATACTACTATGATAACATCGATATTTTTTATCGTCACAAAATATTCATATTATGTTTATAAACTCAGGAAATATGTCCCTGGACACATGAGGACTTTGAATATGACCAATGTATGTATGATCCTGTAACTACTTGGTATCGGATCGATACCTAAATATGTGGTATCATCCAAAACTAGGGATGTCCGATAATGGCTTTTTGCCGATATCCGATATTCCGATATTGTCCAACTCTTTAATTACCGATACCGATATCAACCGATATATGCAGTCGTGGAATTAACACATTATTATGCCTAATTTGGACAACCAGGTATGGTGAAGATAAGGTACTTTTTAAAAAAAATAATAAAATAAGATAAATAAATTAAAATCATTTTCTTGAATAAAAAAGAAAGTAAAACAATACAAAAACAGTTACATAGAAACTAGTAATTAATGAAAATGAGTAAAATTAACTGTTAAAGGTTAGTACTATTAGTGGACCAGCAGCACGCACAATCATGTGTGCTTACGGACTGTATCCCTTGCAGACTGTATTGATATATATTGATATATAATGTAGGAACCAGAATATTAAAAACAGAAAGAAACAACCCTCTTGTGTGAATGAGTGTAATTGGGGGAGGGAGGTTTTTTGGGTTGGTGCACTAATTGTAAGTGTATCTTGTGTTTTTTTATGTTGATTTAATAAAATTAAATTAAAAAAAAACAAAAAAACGATACCGATAATAAAAAAAAACGATACCGATCATTTCCGATATTACATTTTAACGCGTTTATCGGCTGATATTATCGGACATCTCTATCCAAAACTAATGTAAAGCATCCAAACAACAGAAGAATAAGTGAGTATTACATTTTAACAGAAGTGTAGATAGAACATGTTAAAACAGAAAATAAGCAGATATTAACAGTAAATGAACAAGTGGATTAATAATCCATTTTTACAGCTTGTCCTTAATAACTTTGACAAAATAATAGAATGATAAATGACACAATATGTTACTGCATATGTCAGCAGACTATTTAGGAGCCTTTGTTTGCTTACTTACTACTAAAAGACAAGTTGTCTTGTATGTTCACTATTTTATTTAAGGACAAACTTGCAATAACAAACATATGTTTAATGTACCGTAAGATTTCTTTGTTAAAATAAAGACAATAATGCCATTGTTTGTGGTCCCCTTTATTTAGAAAAGTACCGAAATAATTTTAGTACCGGTACCAAAATATTGGTATCGGGACAACACTAGTAGTATATTTAGGATTATAATTAGACGTATTATATTTGTTTATTTTGTCAGGAAAACTAAGGTCCGAACAACTCAATGCATCCAGACACAGCCGCACACGTCCTTTGGTGCGCAACATGCCGCATGTAGTGTACCCGTATTTTTCGGAGTATAAGTCGCACCGGAGTATAAGTCGCACCTGCCGAAAATGCATAATAAAAAAGTAAAGAAAACATATATAAGTCGCACTGGAGCCCGGCCAAACTATGAAAAAAACTGCGACTTATAGTCCGAAAAATACGGTAGTTGTCTACACTCTGGTCTATACACGACTAAAGGGTGTTATTTCATGTCTAGAGGGCTCTCTTAATGTTGAAAAACATTATGAGACCATACCATAAATCACCCGATAATGTCCTGCTTTGATTGGAATTGGTATTTGAAATCTTCATCATGATTTTGACATTTTGACACCATGAGACCAAGATAACACAAGTGGCCACTGACTTTAGCGTGTCACTGAGTGCAAAAATGTTAAAACTACATGTCACGTTCAACTCCTTGTTGGAGAACGGCAAGTTGTGCAAGTTGTACTTATATTGAAAAGTTGCACAGGTGCAATCAAAACGTTTAGAGAAGGTCAAATGAAGTTCACCTGCAACAGGTGAAGTCCATGCTGTAACTTCCACTGAAAGTCCAATATCCCGACGTCTTGTGAGTGGTGTATAATGTACAGTATGTTTAGGTATGAGTCATCTAGGAATAAATTGTTTAGTCTAACTCTTAATGGGACTGAGGGGTTTAGGTTCAACATGGAGGAGCAGCAGTGTCAGTAGCATAACAGGATTATCCTATTTCCATTCCAGCCTCTTTTCCTCTTGAGTTCTAATTCCTGCATGTTCGCTTCCGCCCAACTTTCCGCCCTAATCATTAGACATATAAACTATAATAAAGCATTTGCAAAACAGATTACAGGTTGCAAAAGCATCTCTTGGCTGCTGTTTATGACATACATGCACAGAGAAACGAATATTTAAAAAGTGATTCTTGAAAATGTATAATTGACTTCCAGAACCGACCAAATGTATGAATGACAAGTTGACAAAATTGTCCGCAGTAGTGTAGAAATCCGCTGAAAAACGAGACGAAAAGTGGTCAGAAATAAAATCCAATCATATTAAAAATGTTGTCTCGTAAATGGGTGGGACAAGTTTGGAATATATCCAATCACAGTTCTTTAATATGACGGAGGGTGGGGGTTAGCGACGAAGGTGGGCCAATCAGATGATGATGACCTAATGTGTTCTTCATCGTATTATGTGAACACCTGGGAGAAAGTGACGAGGACATTTAAAATGTTGACGCTATGTGATGTCATCAGCATGTGACATATACAAACTGTAAGTTAAAGCTGTGTGTATTTCTGTCGAATTGAGCCGTTTCGTTTTAAGTTGCATATATTGTGGTGATCAATTTGAATGTATTATTTAGTTTATTTTATTTTATTTCTCAGTATCAAATAGTTCAAGGCCGTCAAAAAAATGTTATAGTTTAATTCAGGATACATTTGTTTTTAAATTTCAGGCAAATGGATGCACTTTAAATATTTTATGTTGCAGTCTAAAAACAGTATTGTTACAGTTGTTGTAAGTTGATCTATACATCTTTCTTGTTTGTTTTCTTTAATATTAATAAAGTTATGCAGAGGTGTACTTAGTACAATTGTATGGAAAAAGTATACTATTTATAGTCACAGCGGGCGCAAAGTGTTTTCTTCTCTTGAAAGGGGGCATAACAGAAAATAATTAAGAAGCATACATTGTATAAAAAAATAAGTGTTTTTATTTCTTATGATTACAGTTAAGTTAAAGTACCACTGGTAGTCACACACGCACACTAGGTGTGGTGAAATTACCCTCTGCATTTTGACCATCCCGTTATTCACCCCCTGGGTGGTGAGGGAGCAGTGAGCAGCAGCGGTGGCCGCGCTCGGGAATCATTTTGGTGATTAAACCCCCCAATTCCAACCCTTGATATTAATACATCAAAATGTATTTTAACCCTTGTATGGTGTTCGGGTCTGTGGGACCCGTTTTCATTTTTTATTAAAAGAAAAACGATACAATGAATTAATTTTTCAAACTGAGACTCACTTTCTGTGAAGAACATATATCAGAATGCATATTTAATGACCACACACTATATACCCCCTAAACATTTCTATTACATCTTATATGTACCCGGGGGCTAATAGAAGTGTGGAAATTGATGTTCTGTGTACCTCACGCACCCACCCGCCCACACACACACACACACACACACCCACACACACACTTACACACAGCAGGCCTAGACAGGAGGAGGACAGAGTGTAGGTACACAGAACATCAGAGGCTCAAAATGTGCGAGAAAATGAGAGCAGACAGTGTTGACAAACAATGTTGCAACCTTGTGTGGGAACCGCAGGTGCAGAAACACAAAAGAAGAATCCCTGTGGGATGCAGAAATTGGCAGAAAAATTTTCCAAACACAATCAAACACTTTTGTGTTAAAATACTGAACAGATGTTTATTGGGATAAGGTAAACATCTGTTCAGTATTTTAACATAAAAGTGTTTGATTGTGAGGCATTAAAAGCCACAAAATGCAACGGGTCCATCAGACCCACAAACACTGGCTGAGGAACAACAATATGAACGTTGCACGGAAAATTTTTCTGCCAGTTTCTGCATCCCACAGGGATTCTTCTTTTGTGTTTCTGCACATGCGGTTCCCACACAAGGTTGCAAAATTGTTTGTCCACACTGTCTGCTCTCATTTTCTCGCACATTTGACCTTCTGATGTTCTGTGTACCTACACTCTGTCCTCCTCTTGTCTCGGCCTGCTGTGTGTAAGTGTGTGTGTGTGTGTGTGTGTGTGTGTGTGTGCAACTTTCATATTGTTGGTCTGATGGACCCGTTGCATTTTGTGGCTTTTAATGCTTCACAATCAAACACTTTTATGTTAAAATACTGAACAGATGTTTATTGGGATAAGGTAAACATCTGTTCAGTATTTTAACATAAAAGTGTTTGATTGTGAGGCATTAAAAGCCACAAAATGCAACGGGTCCAACAGACCCACAAACGCTGGCTGAGTAACAACAATATGAACATTACACAAGGGTTAATCAATATAGTTATTGCATCAAATCAAAAAATCTTGTATAACCCATCAAGCTGTTCTACGCTGTATATTGTATATATGTAAGCATTTATAATATCTGTGTTTTTTGAATATGTGTGCACTCAGTGTATAATTACCAGGTACTAATATAGTACTTAGCAACACAAATTCCGACTAAACAACCACTTATTATCTACAGGCTGTAATCAGGATGTGTGTGAGACACCGAGAGCAGAAAGTGAAATCGGATGCCTAAACACGCCGGAGTCTTCCTATAAAGTATGTCATGTTTCTTATGCATTTACTTGTGCGTGTTGCAATGTGTGTGCCGTGCATGTGCGTGCACCTGGGGCAACGCCGGGTAACCAGCTTTGTCAGCAGAACACAAAAGCCAGTGTGACGGGAGGTGAAGAGCAGTAAAAGTATTGAATGTACTGAATGAAGTGTTAGTCTGAGTCCTGGATGTGAGCAGATTTGGGGGATTTGGATATGAAAGGAAGTTTTCCTTTGATCTGGCGAAGTGGAATGGCGGTATAGATGGAGGAGTTTTTTGCGTAAAAAACATTATGATGAAAGTGTGCTGAAGGCATCCGCGGTCCCAGACCATTCTCAAAATGCCGGATCAGGTTAATTGAATGTGTGAGGGATTAATACATTTTGCAGAAAGTCACAGGGAGAATAAACTACAGAGATACATCAATTGGACAATCTAAAACAAATGATGGAGGAAGGCACTATATGCACCTTATTCAAAATAAACTCTTTATATGTCTTAATACAGGGGTCAGGAACCTTTTTGGCTGAGAGAGCCATGAAGGCCAAATATTTTCAAATGTATTTCCGTGAGAGCCATATACCGTATTTTTCGGACTATAAGTCGCAGTTTTTTTTCATAGTTTGGCCGGGGGTGCGACTTATACTCAGGAGCGACTCATGTGTGAAATGATTAACACATTAGCGTAAAATATCAAATAATATCATTTAGCTCATTCACGTAAGAGACTAGACCAGGGGTCGGCAACCCGCGGCTCCGGAGCCGCATGCGGCTCTTTGATCACTCTGATGCGGCTCAGCTGCATACTTGCCGACCCCTCCCCCGATTTTCCCGGAGGACTTCCGGATTTAAGTGCCTCTCGCAGAAAACTAACGGGACCAATATTCTACGATTTTCACCCTTACAATAATAATAAGGGCGTGCCACGATGGTGCAGTATTTAGCACCCCCTACAATCTGTAGATTGTAGAGAACATCTGCACCTTAACACATCATAAACACAACAGAACAAATACCCAGAATCCCATGCAGCCCTGACTCTTCCGGGCTACATTATACACCCCTGCTACCACCAAACCCCGCCCCCACCCCAACCCTGCTCCCTCACACATCAACCCCCCCTACCCCCTCCCCCTCTGTGCGTCGGTTGAGGTGGGCGGGGTTTGGTAGCGGGGGTGTATAATGTAGCCCGGAAGAGTTAGGGCTGCATGGGATTCTGGGTATTTGTTCTGTTGTGTTTATGTTGTGTTACGGTGCAGATGTCCTCCCGAAATGTGTTTGTCATTCTTGTTTGATGTGGGTTCACAGTGTGGCGCATTATTAGTAAGAGTGTTAAAGTTTTTTATACCGCCACCGTCAGTGTAACCAGTGTGGCTGTTGAGCAAGTATGCCTTGTTGTCACTTACGTAAACAAGCTGAAACCTCATACAACGTGAGGCTGGGCCGGCACGCTGGTTGTAGTGGGCGCTAAATGCTGTACCATCACGGCACGTTCGAGAGAATAGTTGCCTTGAATTTCGTAGTCTACTAGAAAAATCGGGAAGGTTGACAAGTATGACACTGTCATGCGCCATTCATGTAAAGCTCGCGGGCCACACTAACATTCAATTTTCATATTAAGGTGTGGGCCGCGTGTCTGAGACCCTTGGTTTATATATAGCACAAAGCAAAAAAAAAACTTTGCATGTAGTGTTATTTCATCTTAAATTTCAAAAGATTTGTGTGGCTCCCATTTTTTTCTTTAATTTGTGAAACTGGTCAAAATGGCTCTTTGACTGGTAAAGGTTGCCGACCCCTGGACTAGACGTATAAGATTTCATGGGATTTAGCGATTAGGAGTGACAGATTGTTTGGTAAACGTATAGCATGTTCTATATGTTAAAGTTATTTGAATGACTCTTACCATAATATGTTACGTTAACATACCAGGCACGTTCTCAGTTGGTTATTTATGCGTCATATAACGTACACTTATTCAGCCTGTTGTTCACTATTCTTTATTTATTTTAAATTGCCTTTCAAATGTCTATTCTTGCTGTTGACTTTTATCAAATACATTTCCCCAAAAAATGTGACTTATACTCCAGTGCGACTTATATATGTTTTTTTCCTTCTTTATTATGCATTTTCAGCCGGTGCGACTTATACTCCGGTGCGGCTTATACTCCCAAAAACACGGTAATATTTTTTAACACTGAATACAACTAAATGCGTGCATTTTTAAGTAAGACCAACATTTTGAGAGTATAATAAGTTTCTTATTATTTTTAATAACATTGTTATTCTGAAGCTAACCAATAATAAATTAAATACTTTTTAGTTTTTACCAATACGACTTCTTGAACAGGTGCGAAAACGGATGGATGGATTAAAATGTTTTATGTTTTGAACGTTATTTTTAACACTGTGATTACCAGCGGAATTCCTCATTACTTATCGTGTTAAGCAATGTCAGCTAAGATTTATCTGAGAGCCAGATGCAGTCATCAAAAGAGCCACATCTGGCTCTAGAGCCATAGGTTCCCTACCCCTGTGTTAATAGGAGGGCACTGGGAGAGATACATCTCATAGAGTGAATCTGAATATGGCAAGAACTAAGATGAAAGAGTTCATTGCTGGACATATACCAAACATGGGTATGCATCAGTTGGATCATGGCATAACTGTAAAAAGATAAGTGTGCCCTTGTTTGGAGACTGGTACATTGAAGTGTGCCTTCCTGGAAGGTGACACTCGAGTACACCCATTAAAAACAGTGAACATATCAGACATATTGTTTTATTTTACACACAAACATATTTAGGTAAATGATATGCAATCATAGGCCTGGGCGATATATCAGTTTTATATATTCATTCATATTGTTTTGTTGCAGACGATTTAAAAAATAAAGTCTATTTTTTTTTCACCTCAAGCCCAAGCATACCTTATTTTCCAGACCATAGGGAGCACCGGATTATAAGGCGCACTGCCGATGAATGGTCTATTTTAGATGTGTTTTTCAAATATTAGGCGCACCGGATTATAGGGTGCATTAAAGGAGTCTAATTATTATTTTTTATTTATCTATTTGGTTCTTTGGTCAAAATGTTGCATGCATTATGTTTTACAGATCAACTTAAAGCCGCTTTCTGACAGTCGCTTCCGGATGCGCCGTTTTGTGGGCAGTCTTATTTACGTGGCTCACCTTCGGCGGCGTCTTCTCCCCATTATCTTTGTTGTAGCGGTGTAGCGTGCAAGGACGGGAGTGGAAGAAGTGTTAATAGATCAATAAATAAATAAATCAATAACGGAGCAGCATATCCTCATCTGGAAACAACCACACCGGAAATGTGTACCATGAAAAACTGTCTGACCGGAACTCTAATAACTGAAGATCCTTGGTTGAATAATGTAAACTCACTATGCCGGTATGTTTTAGCGCTTTCATGGCGAGTTTACTGACAGATATAAGTAAGAACTTTACACTACTTTAAATCAGAAATGGCAACGGCGGAGGATGAATGTTCCATAACAAGAAGATAGTGAAAAAGAAGAAGCTTATCGACCATGGTATCGCCGCGGACGCGCACAATTTTTCAGGACTTATACAGATCCCAAATACAGATCAGCAGGTGCCAGAAGGTAAGAAAAGTTGCTTTTGCATAATATTGCGAAACAAAACGCCAGATAATATGTCTTACCTTATACACACACCATAATAATACTCATATGTTTAAAGGGGAACATTATCACCAGACCTATGTAAGCGTCAATATATACCTTGATGTTGCAGAAAAAAGACCATATATTTTTTTAACCGATTTCCGAACTCTAAATGGGTGAATTTTGGCGAATTAAACGCCTTTCTATTATTCGCTCTCGGAGTGATGACGTCACAATGTGACGTCACGTCGGGAAGCAATCCGCCACTTTCTCACTTTCGTCGGTGTGTTGTCGGAGGGTGTAACAACACGAACAGGGACGGATTCAAGTTGCACCAGTGGCCCAAAGATGCGAAAGTGGCAAGAAATTGGACGAAATTTGTTCAAAATACCAGGGTGTGGAAAAGCCGACGAAATGGTCAGTCGTTTGTTCCGCACACTTTACCGACGAAAGCTATGCTACGACAGAGATGGCAAGAATGTGTGGTTATCCTGCGACACTCAAAGCAGATGCATTTCCAACGATAAAGTCAAAGAAATCTGCCGCCAGACCCCCATTGAATCTGCCGGAGTGTGTGAGCTATTCAGGGACAAAGGACCTCGGTAGCACGGCAAGCAATGGCGGCAGTTTGTTCCCGCAGACGAGCGAGCTAAACCCCCTGGATGTCTTGGCTCACACCGTCCCTTATGCCACCGAAGATGATCAAGAGAAGAATATCGACCCTAGCTTCCCTGGCCTGCTGACATCAACTCCAAAACTGGACAGATCAGCTTTCAGGAAAAGAGAGTGGATGAGGGTATGTCTACAGAATAAATTAATTGATGAAAACTTTATTCATTACTCGCGGTTTTACGTAAATTATTATACATAAACTGTGTTTACCAATAATTTAGCTTAAAAACATTTATTTTTTTCAATCATTCGAGTACATTCGGGTAGTCTTGTGTAATGCAGTATTTTGTGTCTATTTAGGTATGGTTAACCTGAGTGCTGAAATCGTGGAAAAATATATGTTCTTAGCGCGCCTGAAATGGGCTGTCTGCACTCTCAAAGTGCATGTTGTTGCCAAATGTATTTCATATGCTGTAAACCTTGTTCATAGTTGTTAGTAATTATCTTATCAGACAGTGTTAAGCCGCTGAAATCCGAGTCTGAATCCGAGCTAATGTCGCTATACCTTGCAGTTTGTTCGTATTGGCATCACTGTGTGACGTCACAGGAAAATGGACGGGTGTATATAACGATGGTTAAAATCAGGCACTTTGAAGCTTTTTTAAGGGATATTGCGTGATGGGTAAAATTTTGAAAAAAACTTTGAAAAATAAAATAAGCCACTGGGAACTGATTTTTAATGGTTTTAACCCTTCTGAAATTGTGATAATGTTCCCCTTTAATGCGCCGACAGTCCATCAAGCGGTGCGGCTTCATAGCTTACCAAAGTCGTACTGGTGTGTAATGTTCTATATTTTCAATGGAACATTTAAAATGTTGGTGTTGTTTACTTGAGACACATTGCAGTCTACACGTATCTCTTATGTTTGACTGACTACCATCTACTGGTCACACTTATCATTACACCATGTATCAAATAAAATACATTTGAAGTGGGTAAGCTCAATCAAACGTATTCCTTACATTAGGCGCACCGGGTTATAAGGCGCACTGTTGAGTTTTGAGAAGAAAAAATAATGATTTTCAGTGCGCATTATCGTCCGGAAAATACAGTACTTTTTGCCCCTCGGTACTCCTACTGTAGCAAAAGATTGCTAATGCTAATGCTAATGCTAACCAGAACGAAACGTCTGTTCCAAAGAAAAGAAAAGTGTTGTCTACTTTACTTTGGTTTTGAGGCAACAGGCATGGAAGAAATAAGTGCACACTGCAAAAGTTATTTAAAAAAGGTATCAGAACAACAAACTTATACCTGCATCTGAAACCAAAGCTTCCAGTTGAGTGCGGGGAATGCAAGCCCACTACGGGCTAAAAAGCAGCTTACTTTGTTGGAATCATTTACACAAGGTATGTTTGATGATACCATGTATGATGAAAAGAAGCACAGTCGAGAACGATCAGTACTGAGAACCTACTCAGTGGCCTAGTGGTTAGAGTGTCCGCCCTGAGACTGGGAGGTTGTGGGTTCAAACCCCGGCCGAGTCATACCAAAGACTATAAAAACGGGACCCATTGCCTCCCTGCTTGGCACTCAGCATCAAGGGTTGGACTTGGGGGTTAAATCACCAAAAATTATTCCCGGGCGTGGCACTGCTGCTGCCCACTGCTCCCCTCACCTCCCATGGGGTGATCAAGGGGATGGGTCGAATGCAGAGGACACATTTCACCACACCTAGTGTGTGTGTGACAATCATTGGTACTTTAACTTTAACTTAAAGCAGTCGCTCTGCACACCGCAAATTAAAAAAAAGCCTACGTTTATCCACTTACTGAATTAAACTATAGTCCTCTCAATGTTTTACCTGATTATTTATTTCCACAAATGTAAAATATCTTATTTCTATTTACAGAATTATTTTTTTCAAGACATAAGTTTTAAATTTTCACCTAGTTAATCTCAATGTTGGAGATAATTATGCTATATTTTTGTGAACAGAAATAATTTATTGAAGTCAGAAGTATCGCTTCCCAGAGGAAGCTCTTAATTTAGTTCCATAAAAAGTATTCCAGAAAAAGTAAATTTTATATCTGGTTTAAAAAGAACAACATTATTCAAATTACAAACCCCGTTTCCATATGAGTTGGGAAATTGTGTTAGATGTAAATATAAACGGAATACAATGATTTGCAAATCATTTTCAACCCATATTCAGTTGAATATGCTACAAAGACAACATATTTGATGTTCAAACTGATACATTTTTTTTTTTTTTTGAAAATAATCATTAACTCTAGAATTTGATGCCAGCAACACGTGACAAAGATGCTGGGAAAGGTGGCAATAAATACTGATAAAGTTGAGGAATGCTCATCAAACACTTATTTGGAACATCCCACAGGTGAACAGGCAAATTGGGAATAATAGTAGATTCCATGAAATGCTCAGTCATTCACAAACAAGGATGGAGCGAGGGTCACCACTTTGTCAACAAATGCGTGAGCAAATTGTTGAACAGTTTAAGAAAAACCTTTCTCAACCAGCTGTTGCAAGGAATTTAAGGATTTCACCATTTACGGTCTGTAATATCATCAAAGGGTTCAGAGAATCTGGAGAAATCACTGCACGTAAGCAGCTAAGCCTGTGACCTTAGATCCCTCAGGCTGTACTGCATCAACAAGTGACATCAGTGTGTAAAGGATATCACCACAAGGGCTCAGGAACACTTCAGAAACCCACTGTCAGTAACTACAGTTGGTCGCTACATCTGTAAGTGCAAGTTAAAACTCTCCTATGCAAGGCGAAAACCGTTTATCAACAACACCCAGAAACGCCGTCGGCTTCGCTGGGCCTGAGCTCATCTAAGATGGACTGATACAAAGTGGAAAAGTGTTCTGTGGTCTGACAAGTACACATTTCAAATTGTTTTTGGAAACTGTGGACATCGTGTCCTCCGGACCAAAGAAGAAAAGAACCATCCGGATTGTTATAGGCGCAAAGTTGAAAAGCCAGCATCTGTGATGGTATGGGGGTGTATTAGTGCCCAAGACATGGGTAACATACACATCTGGGAAGGCGCCATTAATCCTGAAAGGTACATACAGCTTTTGGAGCAACATATGTTGCCATCCAAGCAACGTTACCATGGACGCCCCTGCTTATTTCAGCAAGACAATGCCAAGCCATGTGTTACATCAACGTGGCTTCATAGTAAAAGAGTGCGGGTACTAGACTGGCCTGCCTGTAGTCCAGACCTGTCTCCCATTGAAAATGTGTGGTGCATTATGAAGCCTAAAATACCACAACCGAGACCCCCGGACTGTTGAACAACTTAAGCTGTACATCAAGCAAGAATGGGAAAGAATTCCACCTGAGAAGCTTAAAAAATGTGTCTCCTCAGTTCCCAAATGTTTACTGAGTGTTGTTAAAAGGAAAGGCCATGTAACACAGTGGTGAACATGCCCTTTCCCAACAACTTTGGCACGTGTTGCAGCCATGAAATTCTAAGTTAATTATTATTTGCCAAAAAAAAATAAAGTTTATGAGTTTGAACATCAAATATCTTGTCTTTGTAGTGCATTCAATTGAATATGGGTTGAAAAGGATTTGCAAATCATTGTATTTCATTTATATTTACATCTAACACAATTTCCCAACTCATATGAAAACGGGGTTTGTATTAAAATCTCTATCGTCGGCCAGATTCATATCATCAAAACTGTGTATCACCTGTATCACGCAACCCTAATATACCCACAGACAGTATATTAAGTGGGGCTTTTTATCTTAACGAGGCCAAGCTAATTAACTTCTCCTTCGTGGTCATGATTGAATGCAGCTGATAGTGTCTTTTTGGTAGCAAAAACATGACTTGTTTGCAAAACTCATTAGCTCAACCAATTTTCAGAGCTAGCGAGCTGCACTATTAATTGGCATCGAATCAAGATTGAGGTTTTAATTAGTGCATTATATACACTGCAAAAAGTCAGTGTTCAAAAACAAGAAAAAAAAATACAAAAATTAGGGGTAATTTATTTGAACTAAGCAAAATTATCTGCCAATAGAACAAGAAAATTTGGCTTGTCAAGACTTTCCAAAACAACTAACTTCAATTAACCCAAAAATACCTTAATATAAGTATATTCTCACTAATAACAAGTGCATTTTGTTGGTAGAAAAAAAAGAGACCTTTTTGCTCAATATGTTGAATCATATTCTTAAATTAAGTAAATGCTAGTGCCATTATCTTGACATAATGATATGCGCTCGGCATTACATTTCTTGAAACCAGCAAACTTATACTAAAAACTAATTTATTGTTCTTAATGGAAAGGCAACAAGGCAACCGCTTGTTACTCTCGGGGTCTACTAGCCTCTCAGGCAAATTATATGGTCTACAAATGCATTTTTCCATGGATAACATGACATCATCACGCCAAGTGCGTGCTCTTTCAGTCAATTAGTGCGCATACATACAGCCCAGCCCCCGGCCAACATTTTTTTAATTGTAATTTTGAAGAATTCATCTGAATGTGCATGAACTATTTCTGTTCAAAATAGTTTGAAATGTCACATGTTAAATGTTTAAATATTAACTGTCAGTTTACTGTACTGTGCCAACTGTACTACTATAGGAGTACGTATTTTCTATTGTTTCATTGAAAATAAAACAGAAAAGTCCATTTGGCCGTCATCTGTTTTAATTATGAGACACAATTGTGTCAAAGTCATGATTTTTTTTTTTTTTCATGCTTGAAATAAGAAATCATTACTTTAAAAAAGTAGTTTTATACTTGTGAGTGTTGATGACACAGCTTTGCAACAGTTGATATTCTAGTTTCAACCATGTTTTACTCAATATAGGTCATAAAATCTCAGCTACAAGCTGTAATATCTTACTGAGATAATTTAGGACCAAAACCCTTAAAACAAGTAAAACACTCTAACATAAAATCTGCTTAGTAAGAAGAATTATCTTATCAGACAGAAATTAAGCAAATATCACCCTTATTTGAGATATTTAATCTTACTTAGATTTCAGTTTTTGCAGTTTAACAACAAGAGGTAGAGTTTTGTTGTTTTGTTTTTTTTCCCTGTCACCGATATTTGAGTGACAGACATAATCACCGATCAGAATTGCTGAGCCTTGCTTGCCTTGGTCTCGGTGGGAGTAGAGCAAGACCTCTAGTTTACACACACAGGATTCACGGACATTGCCTCCCTACTCGCAACTCGCAAGTGAGAAGTCTTGCAAAGTAACAAAAATCAAGAGGAAAAAATACGATTACCAAGACATTGGTCACATTGTGGGTATATTTCAGCTTCGGCAATATGAGCCCATCAACATGGACAAACAAGCAAAGAATGGCGTGATGGCAACACGATAAAAGACAACCAGACATAGTTTTTCAAACTGGCAAAAAAAAATGCACTTTAAAATGTTGAATATTTATTAAAGTTAAATATTTACTTACAGAAATGAGAGTCCATTTTATTTTTTTGTTTGTTTATTTATTTAGGATATTTAAGTTGTTTACCTTCCAATTACAGTGCAAAAGGTAAGCAATTCTACAGTAATGAGAAATAAAGGTTTATACCCTTTTGAATGGTTACTTGCATTATTATTATATATTATGATTGCATTACATCATAAACACTGTATAGTTTTATTGGTCATTTCTTCAGTTTAAGAGCATTATGTAGACAAAAGCTCTTAGTCTGCATAAAGCCAAATATTTTAAATAGGGATGTCCGATAATAGCTTTTTGCCAATATCCGATATTCCGATATTGTCCAACTCTTTTAATTACTGATACCGATATCAACCGATACCGATATCAACCGATATATGCAGTCATGGAATTAACACATTATTATGCCTAATTTGGACAACCAGGTATGGTGAAGATAAGGTACTTTTAAAAAAAAATAAAAAATAAGATAAATAAATTGAAAACATTTTCTTGAATAAAAAAGAAAGTAAAACAATATAAAAACAGTTGCATAGAAACTAGTAATTAATGCAAATTAGTAAAATTAACTGTTAAAGGTTAGTACTATTAGTGGACCAGCAGCACGCACAATCATGTGTGCTTACGGACTGTATCCCTTGCAGACTGTATTGATATATATTGATATATAATGTAGGAACCAGAATATTAATAACAGAAAGAAACAACCCTTTTGTGTGAATGAGTGTGAATGGGGGAGGGAGGTATTTTGGGTTGATGCACTAATTGTAAGTGTATCTTGTTTTTTTTATGTTGATTTAATAAAAAAATTAAAAATAAATAAATAAATTTATTAAAAAAAAAACGATACCGATAATAAAAAAAACGATACCGATAATTTCCGATATTACATTTTAACGCATTTATCGGCCTGCTGATATTATCGGACATCCCTAATTTTAAAGAACATTTTACCATATTGTTCTAATGTGTGGCATCTTGAAACAAGAGTATGTTGATCGACAGTCTAAAAATAACATATCTTCCTTCACTCATTACTTTTACAGTTGTATGCATTTATATGTGTGAAATTTAAAAATCGCAAGTTAAAACGCAATCGCAATTTGAGAGAAAAATTGCAATTAGGTTTTTCCTCAAAATCGGGCAGCCCGACTCTGAACAAATGTCCAAGGAACTCATTGAAGATCTAAAAAGGAGAATGGTTGAGCAAGTCTGTTTGAGCTATTTCTGAACAATGCATATTCCAAGATTGTATCACTTTACATAAATAAATCTACAAAACCCAAAACCGGTGAAGTTTGCATGTTGTGTAGTATTTTTTTTTTTTTGCAAATAATCATTAACTTAAAATTTAATGGCAGCAACACATTCCAAAAAAGTTGGCACAGGGGCATTTTTACCACTGTGTTACATGGCCTTTCCTTTTAACAACACTCAGTAAACGTTTGGGAACTGAGGAGACCAATTTTTGAAGCTTTTCAGGTGGAATTCGATGTCCACAGTTTCCAAAACAATTTGAAATGTGGACTCGTCAGACCACTTTGCATCAGTCCATCTTAGATGAGCTCGGGCCCAGCGAAGCCGGCGGCGTTTCTGGGTGTTGTTGATAAATGGCTTTCGCTTTGCATAGTAGAGTTTTAACTAGCACTTACAGATGTAGCGACAAACTGTAGTTACTGACAGTGGTTTACTGAAGTGTTCCTGAGCCCATGTGGTGATATCCTTTACACACCGATGTCACTTTTTGATTCAGTACCGCCTGAGGGCTCGAAGGTCCTTAATATCATTGCTTACGTGCAGTGATTTCTCCAGATTCTCTGAACCTTTTGATGATATTACAGACCGTAGATGGTAAAATCTCTAAATTCCTTGCAATAGCTCGTTGAGAAACGTTGTTCTTGAACGGTTCGACAATTTGCTCACGCATTTGTTGACAAAGTGGTGACCCTCGTCCCATCCTTGTTTGTGAATGACTGAGCATTTCATGGAAGCTGCTTTTATACCCAATCATGGCACCCACCTGTTCCCAATTAGCCTGTTCACCTGTGGGATGTTGCAAATAATTGTTTGATGAGCAATCCTCAACTTTCTCAGTCTTTTTCGCCACTTGTGCCAGCTTTTTTTCAAACATGTTGCAAGCATCAAATTCCAAATGAGCTAATATTTGCAAAAAATACCAATGTTTTCCAATTCGAACGTTAAGTATCTTGTCTTTGCAGTCCATGCAATTGAATATAGGTTGAAAAGGATTTGCAAATCATTGAATCGTGTTTTTATTTATGATTTACACAACGTGCCAACTTCACTGGTTTTGGGTTTTGTAAGTAAGGTGTTTGAATGTGTCACCATTGTTCCATGGTCTTTAATAACACCCTCAGATGAATATAAAATGGCTAAATCCACTCAGGAAAACTAAAATGTTGCATGAACTGGCTTAAAAACAACTTCTAAAATACACATACAAATATGGTCATGTTATATTCTTTAAGACATCATTAACATGTAAATTTACAATAAAAAAAATAGTTCATTATTTCGTAGTTTGTACTTAAATGGTCAAAGCAGTCCACCACAGAACACTTTTTTCTCTACAGGAACAAAAGCAAATTAGGTCATTCAAGGTCAGGTGGAGCCTTCCACGTCACTTGCTGCGGAGTACAGTACACTAGCCTTAGTTTTTTCGTCTTTTGACAAGTTCTGTCTATTTTTCGAGCTTAATATGAGTCCAAAAAAGACAACAGACCAGTCTGGGAAAGAGGAAGGAATCGCTGTGGCGTTCAATGCAATTCTTTATCTAAAATAGGGACAGCACATATTAAATATTAATGAACATATATGTAATATGTAAATATGTCAGGTTTTCGTCAGAAGCTACTTTCCGCTTGTAGTACTCAAACAATCAAACCACAATAACATTTACACAAAATAGAGAAAAGTCACTATCGCCACGACAGACTCGGTAACATTCAGGTATGAAAAACATGTCATCACTTTAAAAAAAATAGAAATAAAATCATATAAAATAGAGTAATAAGGATGGAATATATTGCATTGCTCACAGCCTGAATAATGTGCCATGATGAATTGCACAGAGCCCGAATAAAATGTCAGATGTAAAAGTAAGATGTGTAAATGATGTCTAAGTGCTAATAATTTGACATTGATTAAATGACCTTTTATCATTGTGTTTATTTGTGTGATCACAAATCGGTTTACGTTTCGGCCTTTCCCAGCTGGCACAAGACATTAAAACAACGTTGAGAACTTGTTGAATTAGGTCCTGATAGTGTTGTCCCGATACCAATATTTTGGTACTTTTCGGTACTTTTCGATACTTTTCTAAATAAAGGGGACCACAAAAAATTGCATTATTGGCTTCATTTTAACAAAAAAATCTCACGGTACATTAAACATATGTTTCTTATTGCACGTTTGTCCTTAATCAAAATAGTGAACATACAAGACAACTTGTTTTTTAGTAGTAAGTAAACAAACTTACTAATTTAGTCTGCTGACGTATGCAGTAACATATTGTGTCATTTTCCTTTCTATTATTTTGTCAAAATTATTAAGGACAAATGGTAAAAAATGAATATTAATCTACTTGCTCATTTACTGTTAATATCTGCTTACTTTATCTTTTAACATGTTCTATCTACACTTCTGCTAAAATTTAATAATCACTTATTCTTCTGTTGTTTGATACTTTACAGTATTTTTTGATGATACCACAAAATTGGGTATCAATCCGATACCAAGTCGTTACAGGATCATACATTGGTCATATTCAAAGTCCTCATGTGTCCAGGGACATACTTCCTGAGTTTATAAACATAATATAAATAAATAAAAAAAACAAAAGAAGATGTTGTGAGGCCAAAAAATATTGACATAGATACGGTCCTGTACTTAGTATCATTACAGTGGATGTTAGGTGTAGATCCACCAATGGCGTTTGTTTACATGTTGACACCGGTAAGCTACGGTGTGTAGTGAAGCATGTTTAGCTATTCCTCGTCCTGCAGGGATGATACTTGGAAAAAACTCACTTTTTATGTCGCCATGGAGGCAAGGATTAGTGATTTAGAAGTAGCTAAAACACTGCCGACTGCAGCTGGACTTTAGCCGCTAGCTAGCTATCCATGTCTTAAAGCACCTCTTCCGGTGGGCGTTTCAGTGTTATAACTTCACCTTTATTGTTAGTTTTTGAGCCAAAATGCGTCCGTTTTCCCTTTTCTGTCTACACACTGTGTCCGCTTGTAAGTACTCCGTGATTGTGCGCTGCCGAACATGCTCCTCTGCTCATAAACCAGCAATGACACGACGTGACGACGACGAGAGCACTTGGGTCCGGTACTTTTCAGAGGCGGTATAGTACCGAATATGATTCATTAGTATCGCGGTACTATACTAACACCGGTATACCGTACAACCCTAGGTCCTGACGTTGAGCAACTCAAAACTAAAATTGGAACAAATGCTTTTTGACGATATTTAATCAATGTTGGGTTCTGACCTTGATTTGACCGTTGAATTTTGGTCATTTTCCAACCAATATTTTACAACACAAATGCAACGTTGACACAACATGCTTTTTTGACAACGTTTATTTAATGTCAGGTTGCGACGTTGATTTGACCACTGAAACATCGAAGCACAAGAAACACAAAACATGCAAAATAGTGTGTCTTGTAATATTAATTTTAGCTATTTTTAAAAAACTTACTTCGTCAAAATAATTCAATGTGTATAATTATTTGTTGAGCACATTCAACAATACCGCAATAACACAGATAACCGTGAACATTTTGGTCAATAACCGTAATATAAAATGTTCATATTGTTACCGTATTTTTCGGAGAATAAGTCGCACCGGAGTATAAGTCGCACCTGCCGAAAATGCATAATAAAAAAGGAAAAAAACTGCGACTTATAGTCCGAAAAATACGGTACATCCCTAGTCGACTAATCGGGGAGATAGTCAAGGACTAGTTGACTATCAAAATAGTTGCAGCTCTAATGGAAACGTACCGACTGTCTGTAGTGGAGTCGGTTTTACATCGCCATGGATTGATTGGGAAAGAAGCTCAACACTGAAATGTGCAACTGCCCATCCATATGGACAAGCCAAATGCCTTATGGACAAATGTTTTATGGTCACACAAGTCAGATATTGATATATTGGGCCATAACAACAGTGAATATGTTTAAAATAAAAAGGTGAGGCGTTCAAACCAAAGAACTAACCAACAGTACCAACTGTAGTACCGGTACTAAAATTATTTTGGTACTTTTCGGTACTTTTCTAAATAAAGAAGACCACAAAAAAAATGCCATTATTGGCTTTATTTTAACAAAAAATCTTAGGGTACATTAAACATATGTTACATATTGCAGTTATGTCCTTAAATAAAATAGTGAACATACAAGACAACTTGTCTTTTGTAAGTAAACAAACAAAGACTCCTAATTAGTCTGCTGACATATGCAGTAACATATTGTGTCATTCATCATTCTATTATTTTGTCAACGTTATTAAGGACAAGTGGTAGAAAATTAATTAGTAATCTACTTGTTCATTTACTGTGTCATGTCTGTGTGATCATGTTTTGTTTTGTTTTTGGACTTTTTGTGCACTTTTGTTTTGTTTTGTCACCATAGCAACCATTAGTTTTCACCTATCACGTCACACACCTGTTTCACGTTTTGAGTCACGCACCTGCGTTCACTAATCATGTCTATAGTATTTAAGTTCATTGTTTTCAGTTTGTCGTTCTGGTGACATCCCGCATTTATGCTTCTGCACACTCTCCACACACCCTTATGACCCTTGCTGCGCTTTTTCATGCCGTTTTTTCATCCAAGTAAGTTTTCTTTATTCATGCCATAGTTTGCAAGTTTTTTTTAATTGTTCATAGTTTCTGCCTTTGTGCAAGTTTTGTGTTTATAGTCAAGTTTTGTACTTCCGCCCCTGTGCGCACCTTTTGTTTGATCCTTTTTTTTTGTAGTTATAGTGTTTAAATAAATCATGTACTCCCCTTCACGCCACGTATGGTCCAAATCTTTTGCACCTCGGGAGAACAAACCTAGCCATAGTCCATGTCCTGACATACTGTTAATATCTGCTTACTTTCTCTTTCAACATGTTCTGTCTACACTTCTGTTACAATGTAATAATCACTTATTCTTCTCTTGTTTGATACTTTACTTTAGTTTTGGATGATACCACGAATTTGGGTATCAATCCGATAACAAGTAGTTACTGGATCATACATTGGTCATATTCAAAGTCCTTATGTGTCCAGGGACATATTTCCTGAAAGAAGATGTGATGCCAAAAAATATTGACGTAATCATCGTAGTATCGACTAGATATATGCCCGTACTTGATATCATTACAGTGGACGTTAGGTATAGATCCACCCATGGCGTTTGTTTAAATTTTGACGCTGGTGTGTAGTGAAGAATGTTTAGCTATTCCTCGTCCTGCAGGAATGATACTTGTAAGAAACGTACTTTATTTGTCGCCATGGAGACCAGGATTAGTGATTTAGAAGTAGCTAAAACACTGCCGACTGGGGCAAGACGTTAGCTACTAGCTAGCTAGCCATGTCTTAAAGCACCTCTTCCGGTGGGTGTTTCAGTGTTATAACTTCACCTTTATCGTTAGTTTTTAAGTCAAAATGTGTCCGTTTTCCCTTTTCTGTCTACACACTGTGTCTGTTTGTAAGTACTGCGTGATTGTGTGCCACCGGACATGCTCCTCTGCTCGTAAGCCAGCAATGACTCAACGTGACTTCGACGCGGGCGCGGGGGGGTGTGGGATCGGTACGTTTCAGAGACTGTATCGTACCAAATATGATTCATTAGTATCGCGGTACTATACTAATACTGGTATACCGTACAACCCTAACCAACTGTTAAGGATGTTGATGGTAGCAGTTCTGGTGCAGTCGTATAAAGGTGCGTTGCACAAATATAGGGATGTAATAATGAAGAGTCAACATTCCGATGATCTCAAACATTGGATACAGCAGGCTAACCTTAAGTTATTGAATGGCCTTTCCAAAGCTCTGACCTAAACTCTTGTCAACCTTTGTGGACGATCATACCCATAGACCGAGTTCTCAAGTCCTTTTCCAAATAATCGAAATAACTTGAATATGACGATGATATAATGTTTCAAGAAAATGTAAGTCGTGTCTAGTCTTGTAGATGCACATGTGACATTTGAAAGTATCCGAGTACACACAGACACAGGCACAGTTCAAAGCTTGCATTTACTTGTAAAACACCCAGATTTGTGACCACACAAAGTACCACTGTTCCTCAGGGTGCCATTTATGACTCGACTCCTACACAGACAACGACATGAACAAGAAGAGTTTACAGGAACTAAAATTAGGAAGGCCTGGAAAGTAAAAAACAGACTCACATGAATCATTCTTTAGTG